>NC_045541.1:58394149-58561649 GCF_009769535.1 Thamnophis elegans | reverse complement strand
TCACAACCCCTGGTATGCCCAAATATGGGATATATATATATATATATATATATATATATATATATATATATATATATATATATATTATATATATATATATATATATATATATATATATATTCATACACACACATACACATATACATATTCCTTTGCTGTTCAGCAGTCCCTTTCCTACCAGTCCCCAAGGGGAAATGCGTCTTCTTCATTTGAAAGGATGGCCAAGCCATTATCCCTCCATCTATTTCTCACTAGCCAGTTTGCAGAATTTATGCTGGACTGAACCGAGCCTTTTTAGACCATTACTTATTAGGAGAGTACAATCAGCATTTGAAGTGTGGCTATAAATCTCATTCTATTTAAACAGAATACATACATACATACATACATACATACATACATACATACATACATACACACACACACACACACACACACACACACACACACACACACACACCTTGGTCAGCAGAATTTGCTGGTGATATGCTAACAAGATCTTTTTGAAATATAAGATAAAATGTTTTCCTTCCTGGCATCCTGAACAATCAACTTTCCATTCATCTGCAGATGTCATCCGATATAACTCTGGTTGTTCGTCTTGTCATCATACCCAGATTGCTATACAGAGCCAGGTAATAAATGCTTTATGCATTTTTATTATGTATAATTTTACTGACCAAGCTTCCCCCCACTTTTAGTTTTAAAATTGGGAGATTGTTCTATAAAAATTGATGGTACTGGGTGGGGATTGTGCATCTATGCTCACATGGAGAATAACCTCTAACCCTATGTCTGAATATTTTGACATAATAAACAAACTGAGAGGCATGTAGCTTTTTACTCCATTACTTATTTATTTATTTTATTTTATTTGTTAAATTTATTTGCCACTTAGCTCACCGTGGGGATACTCTAGGTGACTTACAGTAATAAAAAGGAAGAAAATGAAAGGAAGGTAAATAGAACATAAGTAAAATAATAGAACAATAAAATAAAGTGTGAAAAAGAAGACACTGAGAATACATCAATATGATAACCAAAAAGATAGGCAGGTGGAGAGCACAGCATAAGGGAATTTGGTAGCATTAAATGTGGATCTGCTTGGATAAAACAACATAGGTCATGGAATCAATAAGACTTACATTACCGAAGCAAAGAGACTATTCACTGAAACAGTTTTGGTGGACTTGAACTTTTTGGGCCAGCGCTATTAGAAGTGGTTTTCATTAACCTTCAGATACTGACAAGTGCTTGCTGGATGGGCAGCTTCTTCAGCATAATCAGAGAGGCTTCCAAATTGACCACCTCTAATACATCTGTCCCCAATTTTTCCCACTCTGCAAACACGCAGCGGCAGCAAGAAGGGGGGGGTGATTTCACACAACTGCAGTGTCACATACTTGCCCACTGCTGCCAGTTCACAGAGCTGGAAAGATTGGGGACCTAAGCCATTAAACTATCCTTTGTTCACATGTTACAGTATCTAGAGTTACACAACTCATCAAGCCAAAATTGAACACTATGATACTGTATTATATGAATCTGGCCTGAATGTCTGTTGCTGAAATCAGTGACTTGCATTAAAATACTTTGAAAGTATCTGAATCCAGTGAATTCTGCCTACGCTATAGGTATTTCAGGCAGTATGAGAACAATGATCAGAGACTTATGTATAAGGAATAATTCATATGTAGGTCTAAGTAAATAAGTGATTTATATTGTAAGCCACCCAGAGTTATGGTAAAATGGGCAGCTAATACATTTTACAAATAAATAAATTATTTATTTAGTTTTGGCCACCAAGATGTAAAAAAAGATGTTGAAACTCTAGAAAGAGTACAGAGAAGAGCAACAAAGATGCTGAGGGGACTGAAGGCTAAAACATATGAAGAACGCAGGAACTGAGTACGTATAGTTTAATGAAAAGAAGGTCTAGGGGAGACATGAGTGTTCCAATATCTCAGGGACTGCCACAAAGCTATTGTCAAGCTATTTTCCAAAGCAATGAGTGGAAACTAATCAAGGAGTGAAGCAACTTAAACTAAGGATAAATTTCCTGACAGAACAATTAATCAGGGAAACAACTAACCTCCAGAAGTTGTAAATGCTCCAACACTGGAAGCATTTAAGAAGATGTTGGATAACCATTTGTCTGAAGTGGTGTAGGGTTTCCTGCCTGGGCAGGGGGTTGGACTGGAGGACCTCCAAGGTCCCTTACAACTCTGTTATTCTATTCTCTTCTATTCTCTTCTATCCTTAAATAAATAAATAAATAAATCCTAAAGTTGAAGAGAAATAGGTTTTTGCACATAATACTTCATTATGTCCCCTATAATAAGCATTTTGAAATTGCACTGTTGCACTGTTTCCATTTTTTTTTTGTAGAAACATTGTACCTGGAAATTTATTTCCCAGCTAATTATATAGCACTTAAAAAAAACCTGGTATGAGTTAGAGAGGTGTACCCAATGAAACCTGTGGTTGTGATTTTACCTTGTGTGTGCTAATGAGACACTTAACTCCTAGGCCTCTTTTTCTGGCTTTGATCCTAAACAAATGGTTACTTCTTGGCAGTCATCCAACAACACTTCTAATTAATTCACAATCAGGTTTTCATTTTATTCCCATGACCAGCTGATCACTTTTTGTTTTGGGCTAATGCACTAGAGGTTGAAATGCCCACAAATGGCAGCAGGCACTCCAAAAATGTTAAGTGTGACAGACAAGAATTTCAGGTCCAGAAATGTTGAATAGAAATATTTCACCTAGGTAGAGAACCGCGCTGCCATAATAGAGAGCTGTAACTATTTAATCATTCAGAACATATTGCACCTTTTAGTGCAACTCTATGTAATTCTCCTTACATGGGGAACAATGGAAAACTGGCACATTTGATGATGGTTATTCTAGAATTTATGAACTGTTCCACCTAATCTTTATATTGGTTAGTTACTAAAGCTCCATAAAAGGGATGAACTTTGGACTCAGAGTGGTTCAGAAAATCACAGGAGCTCCAAATCCAATCTATTTTCCATTGATGTCTCTCTTCAATATGACTGAAGATAATTTTTGGGCATAATGCAAATTGGTATCTATGCTTCTACTTAAACCAAATTGTGGCAGATTTTGTAAGTACAGGTAGTCCTTGACTTACAACTTTGACTGTAAGAAATTACAGCGGCACTCTTAAAGTAACTTTTGACTGTTATTCAACAGCAATTGCAGTGCTCTCATGCTCGTGCGATCAAAATTCAGATACTTGGCAACTGACTCATATTTATGACCATTGCAGTGTCCTGGGGTCATGTGATCCCCTTTTGCAAACTTCCAACAAGCAAGGTCAGTGGGGAAGCCAGATTCCTGTAATCACCATGTTACTAATTTAACAACTGCAGTGCTTCACAACTGTGGCAAGAACGGTTGTAAAATCGGACAAAATTTACATAACAAATATTTCACTTAACAACAGAAGTTTTGGGCTCAATTGTGTCGTGAGTCAAGGACTACCTGTTTGATATAGCTTTTTTTATCAGTAGTGAAAGAAAATAATCTTTAAAAATATTTACTTCTAAAAAAAGCTATTGGTGACATTCTAGGTAATAGTACTTTCTTCAAACGCATATAGGAAAAAGTGAAAATTAGCCAGACAAATGCTGGAGGAAAAGTATATACAGATATGACAGTGAAGGGAGGGATTGTGCTACAGAAGCAAAATTTGCTACAGAAGCTAAAAATCAGAGGTGGGACCCAGGGGTAGATTCCGGCAGTTACTACTGCTGGTTTCCTCATAGCTGTGCCCCGTGTGCATGTGCAGTACAATAAAAATTGTTCTGCACATACACAGAAGCAAAAAGCAAGATGGTGGTGCCTATGGCGCTGCCTGGAGACCCAGTTTGGGGGCATGGCAGGCCTAGGTCATTGTTGGTTCCAGTGACACAGGCCGCCAAACCACTACTGACCCGGTCCGAAATGGTAGAAACCCACCACTGGTGGGACCAACTAATCAGCTTGGGATGTGCTCTGTAAACTTGCACATTAGTATTTTCCTGATAACTTGAATGTACAAAATTGTTTCTGAACCTTCAGAAGAAAGAAGATGATGCTTCTGGTATATGCTAGGATACATTTCAATACTTACTGTACGAGCATCCAAAGGCTTCAACCCGCAGACCAATATTTCCACTCGGGCTCCATGTCACAGGCACAAAGCGTACAAAGCGAGCTTTAACAGAGTGAAGGAATTTGTGCTGGACCACACTGTCAGCATTGACATTGCCATGGAAAACCTGCAAAGAAGAAGAATCCTGGATGTAACACAGCATTTGGGGGCATTTTTTTTAACAAATAAACTCCATGTGGGGATTCAGTTCATGCCAAAATAGTAGCCTATGGTTCTGTAACTCGGGATACAATTATAGCTTCTCTGATAGATAGATTCTCTGTCCAGCCTCTACTTACATGCCTTTAGGATTCAGCCTCTTCCAAGGCAGTTTGTTCCAACTATCAAACACCTCATAATGCAAGGAAATTTCTTTTTATGCTTAGCTACAATCTGCTTCCCTGCCATTTATATTCCTCCGGGTTAAACTTGCTCTCTAAAGCAATAGAGAATGATTTGAAAATCACTATCATTATCTATTCTTAAGCTTTTATTTTCCAAGCTAACAAACCTCAGCTTATTCAGTGCTTGCTTCTAGGACATGGTTTTGAAACTCCAATTTCTCAATGTGTTTCTTGAGAAAGACACAGACATAAGTATAGACATGCTGATGTATGTGTTTATAGAATCCAAGATTAACATGTAGATAGATCAATGCCAAATAATTGCTTTTTCTCAATCAGGATACTATATTTTTGCAACCATAGCCCCAAAATATATTAAATATCAGTACTAGTACCAATATTTTTAAATACCAGTACTAGTACTGGTATTACTAGTAATGTATGATGACCAAAGGTGGCGAGAAAATCTCTAATGTCTAGATACAATTAGAGGTCCTTGTAAAATCGCTGTTAAAATGTAGTTTTTAATGTTACAGAAGGAGCAAACATTACATGCAGGGGTATTGACCATATTCATTGAATTTAAATTCAATAGGGGATCTGCTTTCATACTACCCAGTTATATTTCCTAGACATTCCTACTTGGATTATATACACAAGGCCAGGTGAAAGGGCAACTATAAACCATGATCAGAAAACATTGTGTGTTATGCTCTAATAGCCTCTCTTGGAATTCTACTAATTTCCTCTCGACAAATGTATTCTTTTACCTGAAATAAGACTATCCCTTCCTATTATCTGCTTTATTTTTTTTAAAAAGAATAATGAAATTGTTTATTGGCATGAAATGATATCATGACAAAAATACTTGAGATCTTCAGCTATCTCTTTTAAACAGAATGTGTTGACCCAACTAAAGTCTACCAGGTTATTATTAATTTTTCTTTGCAACTTTACTTTTCACTTTAGAATTTAACATCAACCATTAAAAGAGACCATATTGCTCTTATGGTTCCCTCTGCCCCAAAACCAAGAATTTCTCTCTCCTGTGTGTATGGTTTTTGTTTTTGTTTTGGTGAGCTGCTGTTATTTACATCATCTGGGAACTAGAGTGGAAAGAAGGTAAATGGGGGGACAAAGATTAATATTTTAAGCATTAAGCTCTAGCAAACAGAAAAGATGTAAGCTGTCAGAGACACTGAGGGATGGAGAAAAGCAAAAGTGTCCTTTGGAAAAGACAGCCAGTTCCACAAGGCATCATAAATTAAATGGCTCAGCCTCAGGACGATGTGCAACTTTCAATCTGACTTGATGCAAGAAGCCTCAGGACAGCTAGCCCCAGCATATTGAGAGAGCTATGTTTGTATTTGTATTTGTATTTTATTATTTGTATGCCGCCCTTCTCCGGGAGGACTCAGGGCGGCGAACAACTCAAGGGGGAAAAAGGGGAACATAAAAAGACAAAATACAAATAGTAAAAGTAAACAACAGTCGCACAACCATACATGTTGAGAGGGGAGATATGTTCGCTAGATATCACAGTGACTGTGGCAATTATTTCCTTTCCCACTTTATTAGGTAGGTAATGGGGTAAGGTTTGAACTGTATGTGGAAGGAAGCCATGTTGGCACACACTTGAAGTATAAGATAATGAACTGGGGATTAATTACTTTCCAAGGGATTTTTTAAGAAGTAAAGGAGGGGTTCTTATCTGCCGAAGTCTCAATGATGGTTGAAAAAAAAAAGAAAAATGAAAATAAAAGATGTTTGTAGGCTGTATCGCAGAATTTTTCAATTTTCACTATTGTATTGTATTCCCAAAGTAAAGAGGATCAATACTCTATAACTGCTACATACAGTGCCAAACTGAAATACAATGCCAACTGCTCTCTGGAACACATTTTAAGAGGATATGATGCACATACCACATTGATGATTTTGGGGAAAACAAAATTATCATGATGCTTCCTTGAAAAAAAAATGACTGTGTGAATTCAGTTCATCAAATTTTGTTTGATGCTAAACTGCTAAAGTTTGTTACAATATATTTTGAGCACATCTAAGAAGATTCAGATCTTAGGATGAATCTTAAGGATGAGCATACATAATACAACACAACATAACACAGCATGGACCCTTTTGCATGTATGTATTATTGATGATATCAGGTCATCACCATAAAAATTGTGTCTGTATATTTGTGAGTGTACATGCAAAAGTACAAGTGTTAAAGTGGGGGAAAGGGAAAACAAATTAAACATAGAAGTATTCCACCTGCTTCCTTTTCTTTTTTTCTCTTGGTTTAGAAAACTATATCTTCTGGAGTGGAATGTCATTTTGACAAGAATGTTCTGTGACATTTTGAATTTATTATTATAGCATCAGGAGAAAATATTTGTCAAATTATCCGGTCTATGCTGACTGGAAAGATGAGAAGGCTCTCACCTCTTATCTAAATTCTGTGAAATTACTATACAAAAGTAATGCTAAATTGGAAGCAACAAATCAAAGCGATCACTGGGGTAAAACTAAATCTAAGGTATTATTTCTGGAACTTGCTTTTATTTATTTTTGGGAAAATGAGTGAGATATATTCAAATTTGGTGTTAGTTGAGGGTTTTAATTTTCTTATTCTCATCTAAGGAACTGGCTACTGTTCACATATAAGCAGAGAAGGTGACCTAGTCTACTGGGGCAAATAGTAGGCATTAAGATACTGCCTTCCACATGGCTGCATTTTAATTGCAAGATTTATTCAAACAGAAATACACCGATCAAGAGCAGCTAAACTGCCTACCTTCTCTGTTTAACATTTCAGTTAAAATATGACAAAAATATAACTAAGTACTTTTCTATTGCAATATTTTAGAAGTACCACTGTGTAGATTAGACTGGGACCAAAGAAACCAAGCTTTAGTTCCCTATGGAAGCATGATAGCTTTTAGTTAGTCAATCTATTTCACAAGGTTATTACTGCAGGGGGGGGATGGGGACACATCTCCATATGCCTTACCTATAAGAAACTAGGGTCATCATTTTGATAGATAGATAGATAGATAGATAGATAGATAGATAGATAGATAGATAGATAGATAGATAGATAGATAGATAGATAAGATAGATAGATAGATAGATAGATAGATAGATAGATAGATAGATAGATAGATAGATAGATAGATAGATAGATAGATAGATAGATAAAGGGTGGTGCAGTGGTTAGACTGCAGTACTGCAGGCTACTTCTGCTGATCACTGGCTGCCAGCAGTTTGGCAAATCCAATCTCACCAGGCTCAAGGTTGACTCAACCTTTCATCCTTCTGAAGTGGGTAAAATGAGGACCCAGATTGTTTGGGGTGGGGGAGACAATAGGCTGACTTTTTAAACCACTTAGAGAGGATTGTAAAGCACTGTGAAGTGGTGTAGAAATTTAAGTGCTATTGCTATTGCTATATATCAACAAACTGCAATGCTGCAATGACCAATTCCTTATTTGAGACATTTCCTTGATTGCATTATACCACAGTGGTTGAACTTGAATGGAAACCCCGCCCCTCCACCTGGTGATTCAACAGTGATCGCAAAAAATCCTGTTTTCATTCCTCTCACTAGCTCTGGCTGCCTGGCGAACAGAAATTGCCTGGATTGATTTCTTGGATTATCCTTGTCTCCTGAGAGTTCTTCAGACACCAGGAAGCCAGCTGGAGCATCAAACAAAACAAAACAAATCCTAGCTCTTCAATCTTCCATTTCCCAATGTAAATGATTAAAAATCAAGAATTAATAATCTATGGGGATTACTTGGAGAAATTCATTCTGGTGGTGGCTGCTGGATTGATGGCAGACTCCCCCTCTCCCATTATTTGTTCTCTACTTGTCCTTTTTGTTTTTTTGGTAATCATATAATTGTTTTTCTTGTGTTTTTATAATCATTGCTTATTTTATTGCCTTATAATCTTCTGTCCACATACTTTTCATTTTCCCCTTTTTATTGTTATACGATGCTATGAATAGCCTTACAGCAAGATAAATTATTTAACAAATAAATAATAAAGGAAGAAATAATGAATTGGTTATATTGTCCAGTGCTAACTTGCATTAATTTTCTACTTGGAGATTGAAAATTAGCAGGATAAGTATATCCCTGTTTATTTTTACCTTTTGCATCAATAGTCTCATTGCTTAAAAATAATATCCTAATATCGGATACCTTGAGCATTTTAGGAATTGACCCATCACCTTTAAAAGACAGTAAGCCTCATTGATCTCATCCTACTTATTAGCTGAAGAAGCAGTTATGAGAGGGCAAATATTCATGTTTTGCATATCACTGCTTGCTCCCAATGAGTGCAGATATCAAGCACCCTGGTGAATACTTGAGGTTGTTCTGAATTCATATGGCTTTAGGTAGAAGTTTCTTCAAGCAACAAAGAATACCAATTGGCCCAGCATTTCTACTTTCACATGTAGAAAGAGCCCTTCATTGAACATGCCCATTGTAGGTAGTGAGGCCAGCATGTTGGATTGGACTCCATTACTAGGGTAATCGAGCTCATGGTCTAATTATTATTTACAAAATAACTTCTGGTAACAGCTATCTATCCATATGTTTTTTACAGTTTGTTGCTTACACCTAAAAAAGAAAACCAGGCACTACTGGGGAGGAATTTGATATTCTATCCCTGCTTGTCTCTGCTTCCTTCAGTCCTAATAGACTCTTACTCACAATGTGCCATCTGCAAAATATGAATTTAACTTTCAGAAGGAGAAGAACCTCTCCTTTTTGCCTCAACAAGTAGTTTCAATCCATCCAGGTTGAAACAATCTCTACTGTTGCACTGTTAAATCTCAGAAAGTCAATATATGGATGGTACTCCAAATATTTATAAATTCAAAAAAAAAAAAAAATCATTGGAAGTAAAACCCACTGAATTTGATGAAACTGTTCTAAATGTGTGTGTTAATGGCAAGAGGAATTGATATATTACTGAATATTCAAAAAAATGTTTGTTAAGATGTAATGGTATACTTTGGATTATATTATATGTATGTTAAAAAAAAACTTTTGGCAAAAAAACCCCAATGTCCTTCTGGAGCAGGGTTGGACTAGATGACCTCCAGGTCTCTTCCAGACCTAGATTATCCTCTGAAGCTGCTTCTAGTGCCAAGTTTGTAGTCCTTCCTTCCTCTCCTTTTTCCCCTCTGTCCCTTCTTCTTTCTTTCTTTCTTTCTTTCTTTCTTTCTTTCTTTCTTTCTTTCTTTCTTTCTTTCTTTCTTTTTTCTTTTTTTCTTTCTCAGCACCCCTCACCTCCCATTTTTGGCCTAGCAGGCTTCAATGTAGATGTTAATACAAAGAACTGAGCAAATTGAAATGGGGAAAAATGCCACCATTTTTCGGAGCAGTCCTCCAACCTCCATGCCCCTCCCCTCTGGAAAATCCAGGAAGTAACCTCTCTAGCCATTTCCTGCAGCTCTATGGTACTAGATCATTTTTTTCTTATAAAAGTAAGTAAAATGGGTGGGTGGGGGGTTCCGTTTTGTTGCTTTAAAGTTTTAATATCTTCAATGAAAGTACTGAGACAGAGAGAGAAGTTAGTTAGACAGGGTGTCTTTTGTCTTGCCCCGGTTAGGATTTCTTAAGCAAATCCACTGGGCTTTCAACATGAAGCCAGAAAATCGGGACTTTTTTAAAAGGCGGAGGGACACGGGAAAAATTGTTATAAAGCGTGCTTGTCACGCTGAAATCGGTACGTCTGGTCACCTTAAGAAAAACAGCTGCGTGACTCAGCTGAGAAGATATAGGTGAGTTAAGCGCAGGGGCGGGTGGGTGTCAGAGTGAACCTGTTCAGTCCCAGCTGATGGTCAGATCTACTGGTTTGCCCGAACTGATCCGAACTGGTAGAATCCCACCCCTGAATCTAATCCTATAACTCTTAAAACATAAACTTTAAATCTTAGGATTTTTCAATCATTACAGGTATTTACATTTTCCCCACTACATTAGAGATATAAAAAAAATTCTTGTGGAACAAATTATCTGTTCCTTTGTATTGGTTCTTAAACTGAATGCCTGGAGGATTAATTAAATCAATTATTTCAAATGGCAAGAAACAGTTGTACAGTACATGCTATGCGAAAATCTTGAAAAATACAGGGATAAGAGAAACTGAATCCTTCATAATCTGAGCTCCTTCTCTGAGGATTAAAAAGACCATTATTTTCAAAGACTATTTTTCATTGGCTTGGTTGTAGGAATTACCTAATGGCTTTGCTACTATTATATTGCTCTTAGAAACAGTAAATAATCATAATAATCTCAAACTGGTTTCTTGTTCAGTCATCAAGCTATCTAAATCATGACAAAGGTATCAAATTACTAGAGTATTTAAAAACAAAACAAAAAATGATTATAAGAGTCCCTCAGGTAGTGTCGCATTGTTCTCAAAGCAGTTGCTTGCTTCAGACGATTCTGTGGCTGCTTTGAACAGTAGAGTATAAATTTCTCAGTATAACTTAATATAACATTATTAACATTATTAACATTATAGAATGGCTATATTGAGATGGCATAAAAATACACATGAG
The DNA here is from genome assembly GCF_009769535.1 of Thamnophis elegans. NCBI lineage: Eukaryota > Metazoa > Chordata > Lepidosauria > Squamata > Natricidae > Thamnophis > Thamnophis elegans. The sequence goes on along the minus strand of NC_045541.1, from coordinate 58,550,560 downwards.
CATCAGTTTTATCAATGTTAGCAAGGACATTATAAAACCTATGTATAAAAATAGTAGCAGGGAAACGTACATATGCACCTACACAATTCTAACTTTAGCCATATGTGATTTTCTGTTAAATGTTTCTTGGTCTTCTTACCAAGTTTTATTTTCAAGTTACATAGCTACATAGAAAATGTTACTCTTCAATGTAATCTGGGAATTAACATTAGCTTTCATTAGCAACTAACTACAGGTAGTTATTGACTTATAACAGTCCATTTAGTGACCATTCAAAGTTACAATGGCACTGAAAAAATGACTTATGACTGTTTTTCACACTTATGACAATTGCCACATCCCCATGGTCATGTGATCAAAATTCAGATGCTTTGCAACTGACCCATATTTATGATGTTTGTAGTGTTCCAGGGTCATATGATTCCCTTTTGTGACCTTCTGACAAGCAAAGTCAATAGGGGAGCCAGATTCACTTAACAACCTTGTTACTGATGTAACAACTGCAATGATTCACTTAACAACTATGGCATGCAAAAGCCTCCCTATGTCTGCCGCCCTATGTCTGCCAGCGTTGGGCTTCGGTGGGGCTTTTGGAAAACTGCACCAAAGTCCCAGCGCAGCTTTCCGCCATAGAGCGGGATGCGTCCTGCTCTATGGCGGGGCACGGCAGCATGGCTTTAAAGTCCCAGCGTGGCTTTCCGCCTTAGAGTGGGATGCATCCTGCTCTATAGCGGGGTGTGGCAGCATGGCTTTAAAAAATAAAAACAAAGTGCCAGCCCACACGCCAGCAGAGGCGGGTAAAACACACACACACACACACACACACACACAAACACACACACACACACACACACACACTACTTATAATAATACAAATTACAATTACTTACAAATTACAACAATTTTGAATTCCTCCCCCCTCCCTCTGACCCACATACCTTTTCCAGCTGTTTCACAGAGGATTTCAACTCTCCTCTTGTCTGCAATGATGAAAATGTAAAAAGAAAAAAGCAAGAGCTGCTGAAGTAAGCCTGGATTAGCTGCTGCCAGAATCTCCAATGAATGACTCTGCTTAACTGTTTAAAAAAAAGCCTCTAAAAAAAGTGCCTCTGCAGGAGGAGGCGAGAGAACCACGTGCCTCATCTACATAAGGAATTTTTCACCTTTTAACTCTTGCTTAACTCTGCTCAAGTGATCATAAAGATAGACTAAAGGAGGCACATGGTTCTCTCGCCTCCTCCTGCAGAGGGCACTTTTTTAGAGGCTTTTTTAAACAGTTAAGCACTAAGCAGAGTCATCGACTGTGACTCTGGCAGCAACTACCTCAGCCTTTTTCCTTTTATTTATTTTTTCTTTTCATGATGACAGTGGTGAGGCCCTGCCTCCCCTGCCTCCCCTGACTGCACATCCCTGCTGGAATTCAATCCAAACTACAAAATCCTAATTACTTTAACCTAGGATATGGTTAAAAAATATTCATTAAAAAGTTACTCTTTACTCTAGTTTTCAACCTGAAATGTAGAGTCAGTTTGATATGGTTTGATAGGATTAGAAAATCTCCAGCCCAAATCCCCACTCATTAGTCATACTGGATTAACCTCCAAGCTGCATCTTGATAATCTCAACTGAGTTTAATGGTTTTATTACACTTTATTACACATGTCTTACACACACAATTAACACTCCCTCCCATCTACACTCCCCCATTCTGTGTTTTACAACTGTTTCTACATTCCGAATAAATGAGCACACACAAATTGTCTAATTTAGTCAGACCATGTGTGGATAAGTGATCGCCATTTCAACATTCCCCAGTTTGTAATTCTTCATAGATATGCTATTCCTTTAATCCTATCTATCCATCTTAGTCGTTGTCTTCCCCTTCTCCTTCCCTCAACAACATCAATGCAACATTGCCATAATATATTTTCTTTTCACCATCTGTTTGCATCAACTGTCCAAAGTATGAGTTTTTGCTTCCTAATCAGTACCTCATGGGAATATTCAATCAATATTTGGTCCAAGATCAATGGAATGGCTCTCCTTGCAATTATTCTTAGCAACAGACTCCAGATCTATGCTATAATTCAAAATCATCTGTCTTCTTTCTCTCACTCTTTGTCAATATACAGCTTTCATAGCTGTACATTTACCACCTGAAAATCATTTCCTTTTGACAGTGGGTGTCACAGAAAAATCCCTATCCTTCATGAACTTATATAAGTTTCCCATTGTTTTCTCCCACATCATAAAGAGTTTTTTTAATGTATCCACTTTGATCTTTTCCTCTTTGAAAATTTAGAAATTTCCCTCTATTTCTGATTATACAGGGAGGCTTGCCTATTTTCATCCCTTCTCACCTTTTTTGTATAGATAAATATGCAGAATATGTTCCTTATATTGATTTAATATCCTGTCTTTCTTCCTTTCACTCTCTCTTTTTGACCTGATCAGCAATGGTAACCCTACTGGGAGCTCATACTCCTGTAAGTGTAGTATAGCTCTCAGAGTTATTGAAGTCATTAAATCCGCCTACAAATTCAAGGTTGTAATCTACAGGGAAGGTTGTCAATCTTACATTGGGGAAAAAAGAAGAATTGGGAGTATGTGCAATTTTGTATTTTAAATTCATTCAAATTACAGTGCTCACAGTGTAATTATTCTGATTAGCAGAATAAAATTAGACTTGGGCTTCCCTTGTTCTGATGTTAAGCACATCTATTTGGGAATAAGCACAATTTCTTGTAGCAAAGGGTAAAGGGTGTAGAAAAAATAAGAATCTGCAAGCTTGTACATGACCAGCTGTCCACTGAAATACTTTATTGGAAATGAGATGAATATAAATAATGCTGTGTTCATTGGAATAAACCCAACATATGGATATTAAGGTAGATGTTCACATCAAGCCTCTTCACTGCTGATCCATATTATGTCACTCATTTTGTGACACTGAGGTCCTCCAACAGCAATTCCATCACACAGTCCATCAAAAATATATTTCATGAAATAGTTTAAGGAGGAAAAAAACCCATGACAACCCTACTTATGCTGGCTTGAATACCTGCAATGGAGACCATTATGGCCGAATGTGAACGTTTCATTTAAATTCACTGAAAGCAGAGAAAATGAGAAAACAGGTGGTCCTCGACTTACGATCACAATTGAACACAAAATTTCTGTTGCTAAGCAAGACATTGATTAAGTGAATTTTGCCCCATTTTACGATCTTTCTTGCCACAGTTAAGTGAATCACTGCAGTTGTTAAGTTAGTATCAAGGTTGTTAACTGAATCTGCCTTCCTCGTTTTGTTTGTAAGAAGGTCACACATGACCCCAGAAAACAGCAAAGGTCATAAATATGAATCAGTTGCCAAGTATTTGAATTTTGATCATCTGGGGATGCTGCAACAGTTGTAAGTGTGAAAAATGGTCATAAGTCACTTTTTAGTGCTGTTATAACATTGAGCAGTCACTAAATGAACTATTGTAAGTCAATAGACTACTACCTGTAGTGACCAAAATAATTAATATTAGTTTGGACCAACTTAATTCCTGATATAACATTACAATTATATGAAGATAATATAATGAAATATGTGACAGATTTCTACTTTTTTAATAGCAATAACAGTAGACTTATATACCACTTCATAGGGCTTTCAGCCCTCTCTAAGCAGTTTACAGAGTCAGCGTATTGCCCCCAACAACAATCCGGGTCCTCATTTTACCCACCTCGGAAGGATGGAAGGCTGAGTCAACCCTGAGCCGGTGAGATTTGAACCGCTGAACTGCTGATCTAGCAGTCAGCCTGCAGTGCTGCATTTAACCACCGCGCCACCTTGGCTCCTACTTTAAATATGAATGTATGCTAAATCAGAGTGTACGTGATGAACCGGGGCCTTGAGGCTGTTAGGGACTGGATGAGGGCTAACAAGCTTGTGCTCAACCCGGATAAGACCGAGTGGCTGTTGTGTTTCCCTCCCACTAACTTGGTTAGTGTTCCATCTCTCAGGCTGGGGGGTCAAACATTACACCCCTCAGACAGGGTTCGCAACCTGGGAGTCCTCCTGGACCCACAGCTGACCTTTGACCACCACTTATCAGCTGTGACCAGGGGGGCATTTGCACAGGTTCACCTGGTGCACCAGTTGCGACCCTACCTGAACCGGGAGGCTCTCACAACAGTCACTCGTGCCCTTGTGACCTCTAGGCTGGAATACTGCAATGTGCTCTACATGGGGCTGCCCTTGAGGAGCATCCGGCGACTTCAGCTAGTCCAGAATGCGGCCGCGCGAGTGATTGTGGGTGCACCTCGGTACACCCACATAACACCAATCCTCCGCGAGCTGCGCTGGCTACCTGTCGATCTCCGGGTGCGCTTCAAGGTGCTACTTACCACCCATAAAGCCCTTCATGGTAGTGGATCTGGATACTTGAGAGACCGCCTTCTGCCAATTACCTCCTCGCGACCCATTAGATCTCATAGATTAGGCCTCCTCCGAGTTCCATCTGCCAGTCAGTGTCGACTGGCAACTACGCGGAGGAGAGCCTTCTCGGTAGTAGCTCCGACCCTTTGGAACGATCTCCCCGTGGAGATTCGTACCCTCACCACCCTCCAGACCTTCCGCACAGCCCTTAAAACCTGGCTTTCCCGTCAGGCCTGGGGTTAAGGAATGTAACTCCCCCCCCACCCGAATGGTATGAATGTTGTGCCTTATTTTTAATTCTGTATTGCTTTTATGTGCTATTGTTTGTATCCCCCTCCCCATGAGTTGTGAGCCGCCCTGAGTCCCCCCAGGGAAAAGGGCGGCCTATAAATAAATTTTCAAATACTCAAATATATAGTTTTTGGCAATTGACACTATTTGCATAATTAACAACTGACATAAATACTGTCATGTATAGTGAAACCTCATCTGAATGGGCACACTCTGTTGTGTTTACAGAATTAGTTCATTAAATCAGGGTCTATCTAAAATCTGCTACACTGGGACCCATTAAATGTAGGATTTATGTGTTCTCTGCAGAAATGCAACAAAGAGCCAGATATGTTTTGATACTTTCTCAAGGAGAGAGTTCAACTGCAAGGAAAAAAATGGGAGCTACTGTTTCCCAAATTGCCAAGGGGATATTACATATATTTAACAGTTAACAACCAAATTAAAAAAAAATATTGTGAAAAATCTCAAATGATTGATTTCTTGGATAGAAGCCAAGAAGCCAGACAGAACACAGAAAGGTAGACAGCAAAAACATATCAAAACTCTTGTTACTATTCATCTCAGGATGTGAACGTTTCCGTCCTAGATGCGATTGGAATAAAAAATGGATCTTCACTAAGGTTGGGTTGTGATTCTCTGCAATGTGCTGTCATAAATGTGACTCAGCCAAAAAAGCTGCAAGGGCAAAGGTGGAAGGGCAGATTTCTACTATTTGTCTTCCCTGGGATGTCTTTCAGAAAATAACATCCAATATCACTGTTGCAGTAGGTGACCTCCTGTTTGCATTCCGCCAGGAAACATACTAAACAAGATCTGCACCCAGAGCTGAAAAGAGGTTGGTGACATACAGTATTCCACTCTGGGCTGGATCAGACAAGGGATCATATCTATGGCACATCAATTCATTTATTCCCCTCTACTCAGCACTGATAAAATCACATGTAAAACAATAAGTACAAATTAGAGTAACCACCATTTGAGAAAAACCATTTGTTCGTTCACTCACTCACTCATTCATTTTCATTCATTCATAGGGTGACCAGACGTCCCGCATCTGGCGGGACAGGCACGCGTTTTCATAATTTTTCCCACGTCCCGGGCCGTTCTCAAAACCCCCCGCTTTATATTGGCGCTCACTGGCTCCCCCGCCCATCATCAGCTGCCGCTAGCTCGCTCATTCCGTTCCCCCATCTATTCTGTCTACACTAAAAATCTAAGCCAGCCCAGCCTGCCGCTCACTGATTGGCCTGGACTCCAGCCAATCAGTGAGCTGGCTGGGATGGAAAACTTTAAGCACGCACGCGGCGTGCTTAAAATTTTCCATCCCAGCCAGCTCACTGATTGGCTGGAGTCCGCTTAAGCACGCCACGCGAGTCGCTACTCTCATGAGTCTCCATTTCATTTCACCTTCGCCATTTGCTTTTGCTGCACTGCCCTGGTGAGTAACTCCAGCAGTGCCGGTGGGAATCGGGAGGCTTCACGGCTTCGGGTGGGCAGCAGTGGCCTTTAGCAAGGGAAGGGAAGGCCTTCCCTTGCGAGCTACTCATGAGAGGAACTGGTGGGGGGGGACCAGGCAACCTGATAGAGGGGAAGAAGATCGTCCCTGTTGTTTCTCCGCTGCCGGTGTCTGCATTTTCCTTCCTCCCCCCCCCCGCACACCCGCCTTCCACGCACACCCAGCTTCCAAAATCTGGGGAGTTGCGGGGAGGGACGGGAGGTCATGGGAAGTGCCGTTTTTGAGGAAAGCGCTTAGCTGCCCCCATTAGCCGCAGCCCCAGACGGAGGAGCGGAGCCCGAGCTTTCATCGCCGTCCCTGCCAGTCGCAGCGGGGTGCACCGAGTGACTCGCGCTGCGATGCCGGCAACCCCTGCCGCCCCCTCCCAGTTCTGCCACCCGGCCCAGTGCATAGCTGCCAGCTCCACCTCCCGGCTGCCCAGGCAAAGCGAATTCCACATGTGGACGTGGAGACGGACCTCTCTAGGGAGGCCGCGGGCTGGCAATAGCCGCCACGGGCTAGCTTCCCCCCCGCCCCGCCTCCTCCACTAGCCTTGGTCCCTCCACAGTAGGGCAGCTGGGGGCAGGAGGTGGCCCTCCTCTCCTTCTCCCCCTTTGCGGAGTTGGGCGGGCCGCCCTGGGAAGGACTACCACTTTCTGAACTGTCTGCATCAGATTTAAATCGATTTTACCATCTTCTGCTCCCAAGCCTCTCGGAAATGTAATTTTAAAATGGACAACGCGAGGACCTCCCACTGCATGCTGGGAGATGTAGTTCTGCAAACATCGAAGTCTCTGGATGGATGTCATTTCCCGGCAGCCTATTCGGCGCGCCCCATTCAAAACGGCGGCAGTTGGTTGAGTGCTCTTGTGCAGTAGCGGGCTAGTTTGCAGGCGTCTTGATCTTTCTCGGGCAGTTTAGTATGGATTCCAACATTTACAACTGCTTTCAGCCTGGCTTATAGATTAATATTGAGTGCAGCAATGGTGAGTGCCGAGAGGAGAAAGGCGATTTGCTTCGGAGCGTCTTTTGCCTCCTTCCGTAGCCCTGGTGTTCTCTGGAGGCTCCACGAGATTAATGCTCAGTGCGTTATTATCACTTTCCTGTAATGCAGAAGGATGGTGGCCGGGCTAAATTCCAGACTCTTTTCTCCTGTTCTTCGGGACAGAAGAGTTCTCAAAGAAGCAAGATAAAGTCGGGCTATTCTGCCCCTTTGCCTAATGTTACTCGCTGGGACTAGCTAGCGGGGCTGAGCATGTGCTGAGCAGTACCTCCATGTGGTCTCGCTCCTTGATGCTTTTTTAAAACAGGAATGGGGAACTGTGGCCCTTTTAGCAGACTTGTTTTGACGAGCATGGAGCGATTGACGGTAGTTTGTGCCGGCCACGGCCGCTCAAACTAGTGTCAGTCGCCCCCGTGTTCAGCAAAGCAAGCCCGCTGGCGGCGCCTCTGCTGTGGTGGGAAGCGAGCTACGGGTCCCCTCCTCCGCCGCCTTCTTTACCTCCGCCTCCCCGGGGTGGCTGTCAGGGCGCTGATGGCGGAGCGGATGCGCCCAGTTTGTTATTGCTTCCAGCAATCGAGACGGACGAGGGAAGCGGCGGTGGTGGACGTCTGACGTCGGCAGCGACTGTAACGACCGCTTGGGTGAGGTGCGGAGGAAGAACGGAAGGTCCCTCCCACCCGCGACGACGGCTCCAGCCATGGACGAGCAGGCTGGCCCCAACAACAACAACGCGCTACTCTTGCCGCCACCTCCGGGTGGGAAGCAACCATGCCTGTGTGGCGCCTGTGCTGCGGTGGGAAGTGAGTCTGCGAGGCGTGGTTGCTTCCCACCAGGACGTGGCGGCAAGAGCTTCTGTTCTTCCTCCGCACCTCGCCCGAGCAGTCGTTACAGTCGCTGCCGCCGTCCGCCACTGCCGCTTCCCTTGTCCGTCTCGATTGCTGGAAGCAGTAACAAACTGGGCGCGTCCGCTCCGCCGTCAGAGCCCTGACAGCCACCCCCGGCGGCGGCTACCGGGCCTCGCTGGAGTCAATTGCAAAACCGCGTTCAGCGCTTTGAGGACCTGAGGCATCTTGGGAAATGCAGTTCCCTATCGGAAAGAATGGAGTAGCTGCGAATTTGTAACAACAACAGAAGATAATAACTTGGTGCTTCGCAGGTTATGAAAATTTCAAGTTTGATTTGCACACTGTTTTTTAAAAGTTAGATAAATAAATTATGCTGTGAAAGCGACTAGAAAGCCCCCCTCCCCTTCCTGTGTGCAAAAAAGGGAAGGAGAGGAAGGAAGGAGGGAGGAGGGAAGGAAAAGAAGAAGGGAGGGGGGAGAAGATGGAAGGAGAAAAGATGGATGGAAGGAGAAAGAATGGAAGGAGAAGGAGGAAGATGGAAGAAGAAAGGAAGAAAAAAAAGAAGGGAGGGAGAAAAGAGGGAAGGAGGTAGGAATAAAAGGGTTAGAGAGGGAAGAGAGGGAAAGAGTAGAAAGACAAAGAGGATGAAGTTGATAGGCAAGAGGAAGGAGGGAGGAAGGAAAAAAGAAAAAGGGAGGGAGAGAGGAAAGAAGAAAAGATGGAACTAGAAAGGAAAGAAGGGAGGGAGGGAGGAAAGGGGAAGACAGGGAAAGAGCAGAAAGACAGAGAAGGTGAAGGTAGATAGGCAGAAGGAAGGAAGAAGGAAGAAATAGGAAAGGAGGGAAGGAGGAAGGAACAGAAGTGAAGAGGAAGAGAGAAATGGAAAGAGCAGAAAGACAGAGAAGGTAGATAGGCAAAAGAAATGAAGCTGAAAGTATGGAAGGAGGAAGGAAGGAAGAGAGGGAAAGAGCAGAAGACGGATAAGGTGAAGGTAGATAAGCAAGAGGAATGAAGGAAGAAGTGAGGTGTCTCGAGGAGGGGGAAAACATTTAGTGACCAAAGTTACAATGGCATTGAAAAAAGTGACTGATGATCATTTTTCACACTTAGTGACCATTTCTACCATTTTTCACACTTAGCGACCGTTGCAGCATCCTCATGGTCACGTGATCAAAATTTTGTTTGGCAACAGATTCGTATTTATGCTGGTTCCAGTGTCCTGGGGTGACCTTTTGACAAAATATAAAATTTTTAATCAAGCCCCCCCCGCCCCCGGTCAATGGTGTCCCTCTTTACCAATCTGAAAATCTGGTCACCTTATTCATTCATTCTAAAATTTATATTCTGCCCATTGCACTATTGAAGTAACTTTGGGCAGCCGGTTATTGACTGGTCAGAGAAAATTCAGAGGAAAGAGCAGAGATGCTGAAGAACTTGAGACTATGATGTATGAGAATAGACTGAAGAAACTTGAGAAGCTTTATCTGAAGAAGAAGAAAAAACTTAGGAAAAATAAGATGGCCCTGTTCAGAGCCCTAAAGGGAAAGCACAGGGAAGAAGGACAAGAATTATTTTCTGTGGCACAGAAGCTAGAACTAGATATCCTAGGTATAGATAAGAGCCATGGTGGCACAATGGTTAGACTGCAGAACTGCAGGCTACTTCTGTTAATCACCCGCTGCCAGCAGTTTAGCAATTCACTTCTCACCAGGCTCAAGATTGACTCAGCCTTCCATCCTTCCAAGGTGGGTAAAATGAGGACCCAGATTGTTAGGGGCAATATGATAACTATGTAAACCACTTAGAGAGGGTTGTAAAAGCACTGTGAAGCAATATATAAGTCTAAGTGCTATTGTTATTGCTATACACTGCAGCTTCTGAAAGTTTGTTTAAATATAAGGAAAAAACTTCATTACAATAACATCTGAGTAACAGTGGAGTAGTTTCATTATATCGATTAAAGGAATCTCCCTTTCTGGAAGTTTTTAAGAAGAGGGTAATTTTTGAAAAAGGTGTATGTCATGTATTCGAAAGTAGAACTGCCTTGCAATAAAGACACAGTTGAAGACTCTTGTTAAATATTCAATTTATTTGCCATTCCTATTCCTTAAGTATGTCATGCTTATGTTTATCATATTTTTTTATGTTTATCATTTATTTTACCATTATTTTTTGCAGCTTCCAGATTATTTTTATGCTGTCTCTGTAAAATGTTCTGATTAATTATTGCTAATGCACAGGGGGGACATTTACAAATGGATCAATGATATTGAAACTGCAACTCCTCTGCTATTAAGACAGTGACTAAAGGAGGGTGGAATGTGTGTGTGTGTGTGTGCGCGTGTGTGTGTGTGTATATATATATATACACATACATACACACATACACACACACAGACACACAGACACACAGACACACAGACACACAGACACACAGACACACACACAGACACACACACAGACACACACACACACACACACACACACACAAACAAACATACATACATACATACATACATACATACATACATACATACATACATATATATATATATATATATATATATATATAGTTACAACCCTTGGTATGCCCAAATATGGGAGGAAGCTTACTACTTCTATTCTCTGTCTATCGGCTCATCACAAGAGATCATCTAGACGGAAACCCAATATTTTTACTGTTGCCTTTGTTACATTTGTGTTGTATTTGTGCTGATAAATAAATAAACGGACACTGGTATAGATCTATTTCAAGCTATTTAGCTCTCATCAGCTAGCCATACTTTTACTGGGATTCAGCCCGGTAACAGCCCAGGTTCGAATCCCAGTAAGGGTATGGCTAGCTGATGAGAGCTAAATAGCTTGAAATAGATCTATACTAGTCTCCCTTTATTTATTTATCAGCACAAATACAACACACACACACACACACATATATGTGTGTATTTGTGCTGATAAATAAATATATATTATATTATATTATATTATGTATGTATGTATGTATGTATGTATGTATGTGTATATATATATATATATATATATATATATATATATATATATATATATATATATATATATATATATATATATATACAGAGAGAGAGAGAGAGAGAGATGTCAGCCTCTGCTTTGCTGTTGCTTCGGCTGCCATGAAACGGGGAGGGTGGGCATGGTATTTGGGAGGGGTTACTCATTGTGCTGGAGGAAGGTTCTGGAGTTCAGCTGCTGGTCGGACTACGCATGCATGGGAGATTCCCGCCAGGACTAACGGCACCGACATTCCATTTTCGTGATGCCTTTTGAAGTTATCTCACACCTGACACTTGAAAGACTTATGATTGGACTGTAACTGTGATGCCAAGGGGTGGGGAATGGGCTATTCTATATATCAATCGCTTTCGTGCCTAAATAATCAGATTTCGCTTCGCTATGCCTTTAATCATTTATAATTAGTAAAAGTACACTTGATTTCTACACATGGAGTCTCGTGGTCTTCTTTCCTAATTATCTAATGGAGAGGTGCTGACAGTGTGTATATATATATATATATATATATATATATATATATATATATATATATATATATATATATATATATATATATATATGATTAGATTAGATTAGATTAGATTAGATTATATAGATTATATAGATTATATATATTAGATTTTTACAACCCCCGGTATGCCCAAATGTGGGAGGAAGATCACTACTTCCATTCTCTGTCCTTTGGCTCGTCACAAGAGACCATCCATGCAGAAACCCAATATTTTTACTGCTGCCTTTTTGTTACATTTTTGTTGTTGTTGTTGTTGTATTTGTGCTGATAAATAGATAAAGGGAGACTAGTATAGATCTATTTCAAGCTATTTAGCTCTCATCAGCTAGCCATACCCTTACTGGGATTTGAACCTGGGCTATATTACATACTAGGCAGACTTCTTAGCCATTAGGCCACAGGCTCTTATCCGTTATCAGCAAGGCCAGGGTGAAAGGTATCTATTAGATTTTTACAACCCCCGGTATGCCCAAATGTGGGAGGAAGATCACTACTTCCATTCTCTGTCCTTCGGCTCGTCACAAGAGACCATCCAGGCAGAAACCCAATATTTTTACTGTTGAATGTTGAATGTTGATTTTATTTATATGCCGCCCTTTTCCCCCGAAGGGGACTCAGGGCGGCTCACAACTCAACCAGGGAAGGGGGATACAAACAGAAAATTAAAACAACACAAAAACAATACATAATTTAAAATGCACAACAGTCATACCAATTCAAGACAGGGGCAATAGTTCTTCAGCCGCAGGCCTGTCTGAACAGCCAGATTTTAAGGGCTTTGCGGAAGGCCTGGAGGGTGGTGAGGGTTCGAACCTCCACGGGGAGTTCGTTCCAGAGGGTTGGAGCAGCCACAGAGAAGGCTCTCCTCTGGGTAGTCGCCAGTTGACACTGGCCGGCGGATGGAATTCAGAGGAGGCCTAATCTGTGGGATCTAATCGGTCTATTGGAGGTAATTGGCAGCAGGCGGTCTCTCAAGTACCCAGGTCCAATACCATGAAGGGCTTTATAAGTGACGACTAGCACCTTGAAGCGTATCCGGAGACCAATAGGCAGCCAGTGCAGCTCGCGGAGGATAGGTGTTACGTGGGTGAACCGAGGTGCACCCACGATCGCTCGCGCGGCTGCATTCTGGACAAGCTGGAGTCGCCGAATGCTCTTCAAGGGCTGCCCCATGTAGAGCACATTGCAGTAGTCCAGTCTAGAGGTCACAAGGGCGCGAGTGACTGTTGTGAGGGCCTCCCGGTTCAGGTAGGGACGCAACTGGTGCACCAGGCGAACCTGGGCAAATGCCCCCCTGGTCACAGCCGACAAATGGTGTTCAAAAGTCAGCTGTGGGTCCAGGAGGACTCCCAAATTGCGAACCCTGTCTGAGGGGCGTACTGTTTGACCCCCCAGCCTGAGAGATGGAACACTTGGCCAATTAGTAGGAGGGAAACACACCAGCCACTCGGTCTTATCTGGATTGAGTACAAGCTTGTTAACCCCCATCCAGTCCCTAACAGCCTCGAGGCCCTGGCACATCACGTCAACCGCTTCACTGAGTTGGCACGGGGCGGACAGATACAGCTGCGTATCGTCCGCGTACTGATGGTATTTTATCCCGTGCCGTCGAATGATCTCACCCAGCGGCTTCATGTAGATATTAAACAGGAGGGGGGACAGGACCGAACCCTGCGGCACCCCATAATTCAGGGGCCTAGGGGTCGATCTCTGCCCTCCGACTAACACCGACTACGACCTGTCCGAGAGGTAAGAGGAGAACCACCGTAGGACAGTGCCTCCCACCCCCACCTCCCGCAGTCATCGCAGAAGGATACCATGGTCGATGGTATCGAAAGCCACTGAGAGGTCAAGGAGCACTAGGACGGAGGCATAACCTCCATCCCTGGCTCTCCAGAGGTCATCGATCAATGCGACCAAAGCGGTTTCCGTGCTGTAGCCTGGCCTAAATCCTGACTGGAAGGGATCTAGATAATCGGTTTCCTCCAAGGACCGCCGGAGCTGAAAGGCTACCACCTTTCTGACTCGGACTTACTGGATCTCCATCGTTGCTCTAGGCATCTCTTTCGGCGCTTCATCTCCCGGAGTTCCTCAGTAAACCAAGGGGCCCTCCTGGATCCACTGCCTCGCATCGGCCGTAAAGGCGCAATCCAGTTAAGAGCCCCTGCCGCCGCTGAATTCCAAGCAGCAACCAGAGTCTCCACCGGACTGCGGGCGAGGGTATCAGGAAGAACCCCAAGCTCCGTCTGAAAGCCCAAAGGGTCCATAAGTCGCCTGGGGTGGAACCACCTAATCGGTTCCTCCTCCCTACAGTGGGAGTTTGGTATCCGAAAGTCAAGCCTCAGTAGGTAGTGGTCCGACCATGACAGGGGTAAGGTCTCACTACCCCTCAAACCAAGATCACAACTCCACTGCTCCGAGAGGAATACGAGGTCGAGCATGTGACCCGCTGAGTGAGTTGGGCCCCGAATTACTTGGGTCATGGAAGCCATGAACTCCTGCACTCCATCAGAGTGTTCACCGAGCGAAGGCAAATTGAAATCCCCCAGAACCATAACCCTGGGGAACTCAATTGCCAGCTCGGCTACTGACTCGAGGAGCGAGGGGAGGGCTTCTGCAACGCTGTTGGGAGGCAGGTACGTTAACAGCAAGCCCACTTGACCCTTGAGGTCCAACTTCACCAGCAAGGACTCACACCCGACAAGCTCCAGAGCAGGGATCCTACAAGATACTAGCAACTCTCGGATAACAATAGCCACACCTCCACCCCTTCCCTGGGGTCGTGGCTGATGAAGCACCTGAAAACCCTCTGGGCACATTTCAGTGAGGGGGACTCCTCCCTCCGGGCCCAGCCAGGTTTCAGTAATGCCAGGTCTGCCCTCTCGTCTAAAATTAGGTCCTGGACGAGGGGAGCCTTGTGAACTACACACCTGGCATTTAGCGACAGCAGCCTGAGACCAGGGTCCTGATTACTCACGCCATCTGGCCTTGGAGTGGGACTCATATGGCCGGAAGGAGGGATCTCTGAGATGTAGCGAACCCTCCTTCCCCGGTAATGGCCAGCCCTAAAGTCCCCGCCATATCTGCCCCTCCCTGTTAAGACCGTAATGCTCCGGCCCACTCCCATGTCCGTAGTCCCTCCACCTCTATTGGGAGGCAATAGAGCACAGGTTCGATTCCCAAAAACTTGGGTATGGCTAGCTGATGAGAGCTAAATAGCTTGAAATAGATCTATACTAGTCTCCCTTTATTTATTTATCAGCATAAATATAACAAATGTAACAAAAAAGGCAACAGTAAAAAAATATTGGGTTTCTGTCTGGATGGTCTCTTGTGACGAGCCTAATGACAGAGAGTGGAAGTGTGACCTTCCTCCCATACTTGGGCATACCAGGGGTTGTGACTTTAAGTATATACCTCCCACCCTGGCTGGCTGATAAAGGAGTCGTTCTCTGTAGCTCAAATGGTTAACTCCCTGCCTGGGAGGCAATAGAGCACAGGTTCGATTCCCAAAAACTTGGGTATGGCTAGCTGATGAGAGCTAAATAGCTTGAAATAGATCTATACTAGTCTCCCTTTATTTATTTATCAGCATAAATATAACAAATGTAACAAAAAAGGCAACAGTAAAAAATATTGGGTTTCTGTCTGGATGGTCTCTTGTGACGAGCCTAATGACAGAGAGTGGAAGTGTGACCTTCCTCCCATACTTGGGCATACCAGGGGTTGTGACTTTAAGTATATACCTCCCACCCTGGCTGGCTGATAAAGGAGTCGTTCTCTGTAGCTCAAATGGTTAACTCCCTGCCTGGGAGGCAATAGAGCACAGGTTCGATTCCCAAAAACTTGGGTATGGCTAGCTGATGAGAGCTAAATAGCTTGAAATAGATCTATACTAGTCTCCCTTTATTTATTTATCAGCATAAATATAACAAATGTAACAAAAAAGGCAACAGTAAAAAATATTGGGTTTCTGTCTGGATGGTCTCTTGTGACGAGCCTAATGACAGAGAGTGGAAGTGTGTCCTTCCTCCCATACTTGGGCATACCAGGGGTTGTGACTTTAAATATATACCTCCCACCCTGGCTGGCTGATAAAGGAGTCGTTCTCTGTAGCTCAAATGGTTAACTCCCTGCCTGGGAGGCAATAGAGCACAGGTTCGATTCCCAAAAACTTGGGTATGGCTAGCTGATGAGAGCTAAATAGCTTGAAATAGATCTATACTAGTCTCCCTTTATTTATTTATCAGCATAAATATAACAAATGTAACAAAAAAGGCAACAGTAAAAAAATATTGGGTTTCTGTCTGGATGGTCTCTTGTGACGAGCCTAATGACAGAGAGTGGAATTGTGACCTTCCTCCCATACTTGGGCATACCAGGGGTTGTGACTTTAAGTATATACCTCCCACCCTGGCTGGCTGATAAAGGAGTCGTTCTCTGTAGCTCAAATGGTTAACTCCCTGCCTGGGAGGCAATAGAGCACAGGTTCGATTCCCAAAAACTTGGGTATGGCTAGCTGATGAGAGCTAAATAGCTTGAAATAGATCTATACTAGTCTCCCTTTATTTATTTATCAGCATAAATATAACAAATGTAACAAAAAAGGCAACAGTAAAAAATATTGGGTTTCTGTCTGGATGGTCTCTTGTGACGAGCCTAATGACAGAGAGTGGAAGTGTGACCTTCCTCCCATACTTGGGCATACCAGGGGTTGTGACTTTAAGTATATACCTCCCACCTTGGCTGGCTGATAAAGGAGTCGTTCTCTGTAGCTCAAATGGTTAACTCCCTGCCTGGGAGGCAATAGAGCACAGGTTCGATTCCCAAAAACTTGGGTATGGCTAGCTGATGAGAGCTAAATAGCTTGAAATAGATCTATACTAGTCTCCCTTTATTTATTTATCAGCATAAATATAACAAATGTAACAAAAAAGGCAACAGTAAAAAATATTGGGTTTCTGTCTGGATGGTCTCTTGTGACGAGCCTAATGACAGAGAGTGGAAGTGTGACCTTCCTCCCATACTTGGGCATACCAGGGGTTGTGACTTTAAGTATATATATATATATATATATATATATATATATATATATATATATATATATATATATATATATATATATATATATATATACAACCCTTTATTTATTTATCAGCACAAATACAACACACTCACACACACACACACAAAAGTTGGAGACCAGGTGCAGAAAATAGTAATCAAGATAAATCAACTGCTTCTTATCTAAACTTCTGTTTGAACAATGGATGGCATTTATCAGGCCTATGCTGTTATCCTATAATGCATCTGCATACCGATACATGATGTTAATCAACTGAGATAGTCACTTTGTAGCAAGAATAATGATAATCACAATCTGCTGCCACTATTTAGCAAATGTCTAATATGATAAGAGGCAATGATGTGTGGTGTGATTACAGACAATTGTGAAAACAATAGGAAATTTCATATCTCTCCAAAATTAATCAAGGTATACATTTAAACATTAGACAGACAGATATTGCTGAGAACTAAATTTCCATTATGGACTTATTATTAATGTCATTGCTTATTTATTCAATGCTCCCTGTGGGCCTTGGAAGTTTTCAAGGTCTATGGAGTTGTATATAAACTTAAGTGAGTGAAATGACTGAATATATTTAAACATAACTAATGAAAATTAGTTCCATACAAGCAGTAATGGTCTGCCAAAGTTCAACATTCAGTTCCCTGGATTGGAACTTCTAGGTTATTCTGAATTAAGCACAACATCATGCTTATCTTGGTCCAGGTGCTCCAATACTTTCCTCTTCCAATTAAAATGATAGCAATAAAAGTAATGGTTGCAACTTTCATTGGGTCTGAAATAAGTACAGGAAGTGTGCACTATAGAACTCAAAGCCATGAGAATAAATATCAATTGGGTTTTTTTGGATACTTTATTTAATGTCCCTTTTAATTTTTGTAATATGTGTTTTCTTTTATGTTGTACACTACCCTGAGTCCTTGGGAGAAGGGCAGCATATAAATCCAATAAATCTAAACCTAATAAATGGAAGCCTTATATTTTCCAGAATCTATGAAAGGCTTCAACCACTTCTTTTCACTGCTTTGCAAAAAGGCAGTAAAAAGAAGCAAGTAAAGAGATGTAAACCTTCAGACCTTAATATCCATTTAGCATCCCAAAGGTGTTTTTTTCAAGAGGGAATGGACTTCCTGGTTTTTCTTTGAAGACATTTCACTTCTCATCCAAGAAGCTTCTTCAGTTCTGACTGGATGGTGGGGAATGGAAGGATTTATACTCCTTGCAGACAGCAGTTCTGCAAGGATTTATATTCCATGAAGACACCATCCAGTCAGAGCTGAAGAAGTTTCTTGGATGAGAAGTAAAAAAGTCTTCAAAGAAAAACCAGAAAGTACAGTTGCCTCTTGAAAAAAAGCACCTTTGGGACAACCATGACTTGGATGACTGAGAATCTTCGTAGACATCCATTTAGCATCTTCATGAGAACCATCCCAAAACCAGGAGATTGGAATTAGCCTGATTTTAAAACTAGCTAATTTTATCTCATCTCATTCATCTCCATAAGGCACATTGACCTCACAGCATCTTCATTTAATAAAAATGGAGCCTAAAGCTTCAAAGAATTATTATGCTTATAATGATAACAAACCAACCCAAGAAGAAACCCAGACCCAGTTTAAATGCTGTCAGATTATCTGCTATTATTTTCCTCTTTAAATAAAAGCTGCCACAGTTTCAATCAGTGTCTATATGTACCATTTATGTACTTAAAAAAAAAAAGCTAGATCAGATGTACTGGGCTACAGTGCATCACACATTTTCTCAGAAAATGACGTTGTGATGGTACGACGTGCAATCTTGAAGCTCCAAGAATGTCATTGATATCTCTGTCGCTGGACGGTCCTTTTGGACCTAAACCGTCCCATAGAGACAGTGATAGAGAAGGCACATCCTGCTGATCCCAGGGATGTCACAAAGTCCCTGGTAGATTCAGGAGAAGCCCTTTTTTCCGGCGACAAAGAAGCAGCCATTAAAGCTGCTGAAAGTTGGGACAGCTTCAGAAGTGAAAGACAAGCAGGAGAGAAAGTGTGTCGAATTGGTGAGATACTTTTTATTATTAGATGAGAGAACACCCCAAAAGATTAAAGTAAAGTTAAAATTGAAGACAGAAGAGGTTAAGCAGCAAGATTAAGCCTGAGTCAAACTTAGTGTGTTATTTTTCTTTAATCCTATTACTGCTGGAATTTCTACAAACGCCTTATTTTTTAAACTGGACTGATTTTATTCTTTTTTTTAAAGACTCATTCTTTTTCTCTTTTCAATGCTCTATAATATTTTCTTGTTAATTTTTTTTCTTTCCTGGAATATAAAGAGTGAAGTGAAAGTAGATGAAAAGAAGTAACACTGCCACTTAGAGGCTTGGAGGCTTGGAAATATTGTTTTTCTTCTCTTTGTTTGAGCATTTGAAAATCTTGTACAAAGTAAGAGATGGTGTTACATTTCAAGGACTCTGAGCTTGTTTATTGAAAGTGATAGTGGGAAGAGCACGGATGTTTATATAGGTGCTTCTCTGGGTGCTATCAGAGTGAAAAGCTTGGAGTTGAAAGAAAAAAGATTGCACTGAACTTGGAAAGAGAACAGTTAACTTGTTTGGAAAAGAGTGTTGGATTCTACATAGTGGCAGTGTTTACAATTTGAAGGAAAAGATCAATACAGATGATTTTGCAGCAGGAAAAAGAAAAGGAAGTGACATTGCACATGATTATGCAAGAAATTAAAAAAAATACAAGTAAGAACATAGAACATAGAAAAGAGAATAGAGAATATTGGACAAAGAACAGAAAAAAATTGATGAAAAAATTGAGACTATCCATCAAACGATGATGAAATATTAGGATAGATTTCAAAAAACTGAAGAAAAAGATGAACAAAGAGATAAGAACATTGGAGATATTGACAGCAGATTGTGGTTGAAAAAGACAAGAGTGGAATATTGGAATGGGAGATCAACAGACTAGAATTATACCTCAGATTCCAGAATATAGAAGAAGAAAAGGGAGAAAAGTTGGCAAAAGTAATGATAGAAATGCTGGCAGAAGCATTGGTGATAACCAAAGGGAAGATGATGGAAGGAACAGATGAGGGTTTCGAGCCTTTACAAGATAAGCAGTGAAATATAAGTTGCCAAAAGATGTCCATACAAGATTTACTAAAAAAGCAGTTAGAATACAAATACCACAAATGGCAAGAGATAAAAGATTGTACTACTATTGGATGGATACAGGATGATGTAATGAAATATTACAATAAAAATTAATTTGAATTTATTTAGAGTTAGAATATTTTGCATAAAATGAAGTAATAATAGTTATAGTCAAATAAATGATTAACAATGATAATATTGTATACGTATACAGTATATTAGATCAATAATATGAGATTTTATATAATTTTTAAGTGAGGACTATGGAGAGGATGCACAAAAGTTTTGTAACTAAAAATAAACAATTTTATAAAACATGGGACTTATCAATGGTTAGACAAAGAATTTTATAAAGATGTGTTACTACTGGATGGATTTAGGATGATGTAATGAAATGCCATAATATAAATTTACTCAAAATTTAGAATATCTCACATAAAATGAAGTAGTGATAATTACAGTCAAATAAATGCTTAATAATGATAATAATTGTCTACATATATCTCAGATTGATAATATGAGATTCTATATAAATTGTAAGTGAAGACTATGGTGAGAGTGTACAAAAGTTTTGCAACCAATCGACACACTATGTTGAAACTGGAAGATAGCAATAGCAATAGCAGTTAGACTTATATACCGCTTCATAGGGCTTTCAGCCCTCTCTAAGCGGTTTACAGAGTCAGCATATTGCCCCCAACAACAATCCGGGTCCTCATTTTACCCACCTCGGAAGGATGGAAGGCTGAGTCAACCCTGAGCCGGTGAGATTTGAACAGCCGAACTGCAGAACTGCAGTCAGCTGAAGTAGCCTGCAGTGCTGCATTTAACCACTGTGCCATCTCGGCTCTTGGTTTTATGTTTTATATTTGTCTGTACTTGTTTGTTTAAAAATAAAAAAAATGTTTTTTTTTTTAAATATGGAGAGAGCAGTGGACACTTTATTCATAGTTCTCCCTGGAAATTTTCTTTTGAATATTTGAAAGGTGGCAGAATATCAGCAGATGACAGCTTGGCTGAAGGAGTAGTTATGAGCATTTTGTTCATTAGCTGGACTCTCAACTCCTCCTAATACGATCCTGGTTCCACAGTTTGCTGTATCAAGGTCAAAGTTTCGTGATGATAATTCTGCAGCTCTCACGATCCATGAATGGAATTGATACCATCAGTACTGATAAAATTACAAAGTTAGACTATTTAATGTAGTATTTTAAGAACACTTCATTTTCAGTCACGTCTTTGAACTTTCAGAATGCAATTCTCCTAGCAGCTTTTATCTTTTTTTTAACTTATTCATTCAACTATTAATTGTGTGCTATAGCTTAGCTAAGGTGACCAGACGACCCGATTTCAGCGTGACAATCACGCTTTATAACAATTTTTCCCGTGTCCCTCCGCATTTTAAAAAAGTCCCGTTTTTTTCTGGCTTCATGTTGAAAGCCCAGTGGATTTGCTTAAGAAATCCTAACCGGGGCAAGAAATCCTAACCGGGGCAAGACAAAAGACACCCTGTCTAACTAACCTCTCTCTCTGTCTCAGTACTTTCATTGAAGATATTAAAACTTTAAAGCAAGAAAATGGACACACACCCCCCGCCCTTACACACTTTTATAAGAAAAAATGAACCATTACCATAGAGCTGCAGGAAACACCTGGCTAGAGAGGGAAGCAACTGTTACTTCCTGGATTTTCCGGAGGGGAGGGGCATGGAGTTTGGAGGTCTGCTCGTGTGGGAAAAATGGTGCTCTTCTTTTTTCTTTGAAAACTATTTTCCTGGGACTATCTAACCATTTTAATTTGCTCAGTTCTTTGTATTAACATCTACATAATTCTGGATTGACTTGGAGTGTCTGCCTACTGGTAAGTGGGTTTTTTTCTTTTATTTTTTTAATGTATTTTAAAATAATATTTTATTTATTGTGCATAGGATTTATTAAAATAGTTTTATTCTGTGTGGATTTAAGTTACGAACTCCCTGTTATTAAGCTTTCCTCAATTAATCTCTGAGTAGATTCCCACCAACTTCAAGATCCCAAGGGCACATCTTGGAAGCTACACCTTTGCTTAGTTTATAGATGATGCCTTTCCTTAAATATGAAAATAAATACATTTATTGTTCAAATGTGTATATCTCAATAGAAATGACTCTCAGGGGTGACAACAATCCACTAAAATAATAATATAAAACAGTAATTACAAAAACAGGAGCAACTGTTATGAAAATTATTATTAAAAAATAAAGAATAAAAATGGAGTTATTAAGTATATTAATTGCAGCAACCACAATACAATAGCTC
The DNA here is from genome assembly GCF_009769535.1 of Thamnophis elegans. NCBI lineage: Eukaryota > Metazoa > Chordata > Lepidosauria > Squamata > Natricidae > Thamnophis > Thamnophis elegans. The sequence continues at coordinate 58,528,410 of NC_045541.1, read as the reverse complement.
GGTCCTTCTTTTCATTAAACTAGACATACCCAATTCCAAGGAATTAAAAGACGCTTGCTCCTGGGGAGGAAAGCTATGGCAAATCTAGACAGCATCCTAAAAAGCAAGGTGACCAGATTTTCAGTAAAGAGGGACACCTTTTTGCGTTGTATGAAAAATTTTGTTGCTCCGTATAAAATTTTTAATCAACACCTCCCTCCCTCCGGTCAAAGGTGTCCCTCTTTACCAATCTGAAAATCTGGTCACCTTAAGCTTAGCAGCTAAATAGCTGACGACTTTTTTTTACTTATTAAAGCACTTACTTATTAGTAGGATCATTGAGCTTATTACATAGTACCTATTCACACATATATAATCTATAGCAGCGGACCTCAACCTTTCCAGCTCCGAATACTGGCAATAGTGGTGGCAACAGATGGGGGGAAGGATGGTTCTGCTTGCGTACCTGCAGCTTGCACAAATGGAGCTGTGCGTGGTCTCACACTTGCCCACTGCTTGGACAGCCTGGTTCTCAATGGGCTGTGGCCCAGTAGCAGTCCACAGACTAGGGGGTTAGGGACTCCTGATCTGTAGAAACCATATGCTGACAAAAGAAAAAAAAACCTTCAAGTTTAACTGAACTTTGTAGGTAATTAGGCATGTCCATGTATTTTTCTTGGCAATAATTCAGAAATGACTTGAAGAATCCCATTCAGGTACTAATCAGATCCAAATCTACTTAGTCCCCAAGATGATACAAGCTCTGCCACATAATTAGATTCCCCTCCCTCTTGTTCTCTCTAACATCTCTCTCACTTACCCAGGTTAAGGATTCTGATCATTAGGGAAAAATGTATTTTCTTCAAATCGAGATAGAGGTTATTTGAGATATTTCTCTTGGTAGTAGTAGATAGCACTGAGAGTCCTTGTATCTAGTATAGTTTATTTTTAACATGACTAAATTATTACCACTTCAGCTCTTTAAAGCAAAGATCTTGATATTTTAACTAGGATAGCATAGTTGAATTCTCCATTTTTTTTAAATGAATGGAACATAGTATTTGTTTATTTTTTTCTATCAGCTAGTTACATTGACCATATTTTGGCATCAACTACATACAGATAGTCCTTGCCATATGACCACAATTGAGCCTAAAATTTCTGTTCCTAAGTGAGATAGTTGTTAAGTGAGTTTTGTCCCATTTTATAATCTTTTTTGAAAAAGTTCTTAAGTGAATCACTGCAGTTGTTAAGTTAGTAAAATGGCAGTTAAGGGAATCTGGCTTCCCCATTGACTTTGATTGTTATAAGGTTGCAAAAGTGATCACATGACCCCAATATGATGCTGTATCCATCATAAATATGAGTCAGTTGTCATGCATTTGAATTTTGATCATGTGACCATGGGGATGTTGCAACATAGGTATGAAAAACAGTCATAAGTCACTTTTTAATTCCATTGTAACTTTGAATGGTCACTAAAAGAACTGTTGTAAATTGAGGACTACATGTAATGGTAAACAAACCTTGCAGTTACAGATCAAGGTACTGAATGACAAAGTGACCACAAATTGATGGCAATGAATGCTTAATAACATTACTAAGTGGGGAAGGGGAAAAAAACCCAAAATAATTTAACATTGTGAAGAAACCAAGGCATATGCAGAACACCAAGAGTGCTTTTTAATACTCTGAACTTAATTCCCAGATAGTTTTAGGGGTATCTCTGCATGGGGCATGGTTAGAAAAAGGAATATAATCTAACGGTTGGGTTGGCAATATATAAATCATGTATCAATGCTATATCTGTTTCCTTAAATCATACTGCAAAATGTGATTGGCTGCTGTTTTCCTCAATCGGCCCTAAGAGGAAGCCAGAATGACTGTCAGCTCTCTGTTTGTTAGATGCTGGGCTGATCTGATCTGAGTGTATTGGAAGCTGGCTGTTAGAAAGTGCCGTGAACTATTGTAAGTTTTGCAACTGCTAGCAAACTTTGAGTACTGAACTGATTATACGATACTGGACTATGTTATTTGGATTATCCCTTAACTGAAAGATATTGATGACTGATTGCCTTATCCGTGTATGACTTGGACTGTTTGATGGACTCTGATACCTCTATTTCCACGAAAGTAAAAGCCTATTTAAACTGCAGTGTCTCTGTATGCTGGTTTGTGTGTTCTCCAACACAACTCTCATAACGCTTCTCTGAACATACTCGCTCTCCCAACTAAAGCAGCCGTAAAGTGAGATTTGGACATTAAGTATGAAACCTACTGGGTCAGGCTGGACAGCCTCTTAGAACCCCTTTACTTCTATATTAAAAGTCACATAGACAAGAGTTGGGACTTACAATAGAATAACAGGGACAGTTAGAAGTTACTTAAAGGAAGTGTCCCCATTCACTAACCACAGGATGTTCTCACCAACGTCCCTACTTGTGTTAAAAGTCCAAACCACAAAGTTCAATTAAAGTTCATTAATAACACGTAAGCCATACCCGAAACAAAAGGAGAAGTAAGACCTTCATCTCCTTATAAGGTTTTCTCCTCAAGGTAACCACTAAGAAATGTGTTAAGAATTTCCGTGTTGCAATGCTTTGGGGAATGTATAAGAATGTGTGCTTCGATAATTAAGGTTGTTCAGAACTTGCAATGCTAAGCCATGGGCTAGCTTTCTGAACCTGGCTGCCAAATAAACTTTTCCTGTATCCTGAGAAGTCTAATGCCTGTCATTTTCTGCAACACAACGGGGAGCTTACCTAACAGAGATGCTGGCCATGATACTATGATCATGATTCCATGAGTCAAGGTGGCACACTGGTTAGAGTGCAGTGGTGCAGGCTACTTCTGTTGACTGCTGGCTGCCTGCAATTTGCAGTTCAAATCTCAGCAAGCTCAAGGTTCATCAGCCTTCCATCTTTCCAAGGAGGGTAAAATGAGGACCCAGATTATTGGGGGCAATATGTTGACTCTGTAAACTGCTTAGAGAGGGTTGTAAAGCACTGTAAAGTGGTATAAAAGTCTAAGTGCTATTGCTATTGCTATCTGTTTTATAAGTGTGATGTTTATGAAAATAGGATACTTTCAATATGGTTGCACTATGATTGCACTCACACTGGGCATGGCATAACATATTACAAATGAATCAAGCAAGTGCAAAATGGAGAACATTTCACTTCCCTTAATTTCCCTTAATCTCTTTTATTTACTGAAAAGATTATTGATTTCCTTTCAGGAACAATCTGAAATGACTTTAGAGAAGGTATTGGTCATTGGAAGATTTTCCCCTCCTTTATTTTCCATTCATATTCATGTATTCACAAAAAATAAATCACCCTGGCTATTTCTCATCCATAACATTGTGCTTTATTCATCAAAGGTGGTAAGTAAACTTTGGTTGCAGTTATTAATTCTTTCCAAAACAGGTGCTGTTACAGATGCATCCAGTCAAAGAAGTAGCATTACAACTCAATTATCTACAAACCAGCACCACTTCTTCTTTAGCACAAAGGGACAAGGTCCATGCTTTAGGTTTCCATTTTAATAAGACTAGCAAATGCTGCCAGTTAACAACAAAATCAACAGGTGGCAGATAAATATTGGGTGACACACAACAAAATGTACAATTCGATTGGGTATATAATGAATGTACTAAAGGCAGGCATCTAATATGCTTTGTCTGTCCAATTTCATTTGAAAGGCTGCGAAAGATTAATTTAAAAGGCTTTGCTTTCTACTCTCTGAAAGAGCAGACTTGGAGGTATAATTCACTTCTTACTGAAGCAAAGTGTAATAGAGTTCTCCACAGCTTTTGAACTGCTGGAACTCACATGAGATATAACTAATGCATATCTGCATAAGAACAGATTGCACTTATATTTATCAGTATAATTCACAATTAAGTGATGTTGGCTGTATAGGAGTGATATAAGGAAGGAGGCACAAACTCAGGAACATGTGATTATGAAACATAACAGAGCAACTGAAAATGGAGTAGTATTCTCTTTCCATTTTCTCTGTATACATATAACTTTCTCTTAGAGGTATGTAAAATACTCAAGGTTGGCGATTGAGTTGTTTGGGTGGTCAAACTGAATCATTTTTTCCAAATCAAATCAGAATGACTCCTTGATTCATTGAGCCAAACTGAATGCCTATGAATTAATGCTTCAATGCACATGCAGAAATGGTGTTTTTCAAATCAATGAGAGTATTTATTTATTTATTAAATTTCTATGCCCATCTTACATCAGGAGGCCTCCAATGCAATTTGAATACCGAAGCTAAACTGATTTTGTAGGATCTAATCTGGGTTGGTCACCAGGACAAGAGGTTTTCTCTCCCAAGCTTTTGGGCTTGTGCTGGAGCCCATCTTCAGGGAGTTTCTCTCTAGCAGAGTGTGTGCTGTTCTGTTTGAGGTATTTATATAGTATCTGTCATATGTGGCTTTTTAGGCGTTGATTAGGGTGTTGCTGTTTGGCTATTAAGCCTCATTTTGACAAATTGATTTTAACAAATTCAAGTTCAGATTGAATGGGACTGCCCTGCCCAGCAAAACAAACTATTTGAAAAACACATTTTTGCTTTTCTCTAGTTGCTTCTCCAAGAATAATGACAACTTTCAATATTAGAGCTTTTTTCACTTTAGTGTTAGCTCTATGATGTTATGCAACAGTGTTTTAGGAATGAGGCTTTTTATTAATCCAATTTTGCTTTTTTAAAAATAGTTTATTTATATACTATAGCGGTTTTGCTTATCAGCTGTTTTTAAATAGAGGGGTGTTTATTTCTGTGATTGGAATGTAAAATCATTCTTAACTCTGCACCCAATTCTCCTGATTTGTCTTCTTTTAAAAAATCCCCTTATCTGAAAGAATAGAATAGAATAGAATAGAATTCTTTATTGGCCAAGTATGATTGGACACACAAGGAATTTGTCTTTGGTGCATATGCTCTCAGTGTACATAAAGAAAAATAAAATAGAACACATTCATTAAGAATCATAAGATACAACACTTAGTGATAGTCATAGGTTACTAATAAACAATCAAATTATACTAGGGAACAAAGAAAATATAAATTTGAAAGATACAAGCAACATGGTTATAGTCATAAGTGGAAAGAGCTAGGTACTAGGAAAGAGATAGGTACTAGGAAGGAAGAGAAGAATAATAGTAATACAGTCGTAGTAGATAATTTGACAGTGTTGTTTAGCAAGTGATGGCATTCGGGAACTATATCCCTGTTATGACCTATTATTGTGAGGGAACATTGTTTACTTTGGTATGGTCTAGGCAAATATTGTTTCACGGTTTGTTCCCACAATTAAAAAAAAAATCAGAGAAGAGCTGTAGCAGAGTTCTCTATAGCCATTCATTCTTCTTTTTCCCCTTTTTGATCTTGGTGGTGTTGACCCCAATTCTGGGAAAGACTTGGAGGTTGGGTATGTACAGATGGTAACCTTATCTCGAGGTACCTGTGGGTCTCTGAAAAGTCCCCAGGGAAACACCCAATGTCCCAAAACACCAAGGACCACCCAGTGTCCCTAAATAACCCCCATCTGTGCTAAGAACATCTTGATACATTATCATTATCAGTCGGTGTTAGTGGGGGGGCAGAGATCGTCCCCTAGGCCCCTAAATTATGGGGTGCCTCAGGGTTCGGTCTTATCCCCCCTACTATTCAACATCTACATGAAACCGCTGGGAGAGATCATCCGCAGGCACGGGATTAGATACCATCAATATGCGGACGATACTCAATTGTATCTGTCCGCCCCGTGCCAACTCAATGAAGCGGTAGATGTGATGAGCCGGGGTCTTGAGGCCGTTATGGGCTGGATGAGGGCTAACAAGCTTGTGCTCAACCCAGAAAAGACCGAGTGGCTGTTGTGTTTCCCTCCCAAAGATCTGACTAGTATACCATCACTCAGGCTGGGGGGTCAAATTGTATACCCCTCAGAGAGGGTTCGCAACTTGGGAGTCCTCCTGGATCCGCAGCTGTCATTTGACCACCACCTAACGGCTGTGACCAGGGGGGCATTCGCCCAGGTTCGCCTGGTGCGCCAGTTGCGACCCTACCTGAATCGGGAGGCGCTCACAACAGTCACTCGGGCCCTAGTGATCTCCAGGCTGGAATACTGCAATGTGCTCTACATGGGGCTGCCCTTGAAGAGCATCCGGCGACTTCAGCTAGTGCAGAACGCAGCCGCGCGAGTGATTGCGGGTGTACCTCGATTCACCCGCATAACACCTATCCTCCGCGAGCTGCGCTGGCTACCTGTCGATCTCCGGATGCGCTTCAAGGTGCTATTAATCACCCATAAAGCCCTACATGGCAGTGGATCTGGATACTTGAGAGACCGCCTTCTGCCAATTACCTCCCTACGACCAATAAGATCACATAGATTAGGCCTCCTCCGTATTCCATCGGCCAGCCAGTGTCGGCTGGCAACCACAAGGAGGAGGGCCTTCTCAGCAGTAGCCCCGGCCCTTTGGAACGAGCTCCCTGTGGAGATTCGTACCCTCTCCACCGTCCAAGCCTTCCGCACAGCCCTGAAGAACTGGCTCGCCCGTCAGGCCTGGGGATAAGGATAATTGCCCCTCCCGAATGTTGTATGGATGTTGCCTACTATTTTTAGTATATGTCTCTATTTTGTTGTCTCTATCCCCCCTTCCTAGTTTTATGTGAGCCGCCCTGAGTCCCCTCAGGGAAAAGGGCGGCCTACAAATTCTAATAAAACTACAAACTACAAAAAAAACTACAATCTAATGTTTACCAGCCTTTCTGGGTGATTCCTCTATCTCTTGTATGCCATCTCAGCTGGGTGGAGTGTAAGAAAAGTATAAATAGGAGAATCTCTGTGTATTCGGGGCTTCCTCTCTTTTAGAGGAGGCTGTCTTGGTTCAGCTGAATAAACACATAATCTAAAAGACAATCTCTGATCCTCTTTGTCTTTTTGCCAGCCATACCTCAAATCCGGCACAGCAGTGGTTCTCTACCTTTACAGGTATTTATCACCAGTTTCCTTCTGTATGCTCCTCTTTATGGCTCACCAATAGCCCTAGAAAAGTGTCTCTGCAACTGTTACAAAGAGGTAGCAACATCCCACCCATCCCCTTGTGGTTGGGTGGCCTAAAGAGGACCTCATATCCATTTTGCATGAGTCCACTATTGCTGGACCTTCTTGTGGACTGTAAGTGTGATGCCACACTTAAAACTGTAGAGATTTAACAGGATTCCAATGCTGAGCAGTGAAGCACTAGCTATAAGTTAACCTTCTTATTACATTAGGCTCTATGCTTATTTTAGTGCAATTGTTAAATAGAGCTCCTTCAAACCCTCAGCCATTCTGACTGTAAAGTACAACTCCACTGGATTTCTTCTCTATATTAGTCACAACAAGTGTAATCAATAAGGCTTGTTAACCTATGATGTGAATAAGTCTAGGAGACTCCTTTGGCACCTGCTGTGCACAGTGTGAAAGGGCAGTGAGAATGCACCATGGCACTCTACAAGACAGAAATCTCTATCAGTGTTTTCATATACTAAAAGCCTTGCAGGAAAGCTTTAAATATTGTAATGAGTTGTCTGTATTTCCAGTAGACCGCTGGTCTTCACAAAGAGAAGAAATGTACTGCTTGTTTAAAAGTGATTTGGAGCCCTGAAAAATGCTTCATTAAGATCCTTTTGTTATTTTTTTTAATATCACTTATTCATATTTTCTTGCAGATAATTCCTGTAACCAGTTGAGGCAACCTGCAGAATTTAAACACATTCAATCGTGTATCCTAAACCAATTATTCTGTGTTCCTTCATTTTTCTCTCTCTATTTTCCCCCAATCCTATTTATTCATTTCACAATCAAATGTTCCTATGATACTCTAAAAAACCTCATGTCAAATGTTAAAAGTACTGTTATTTCCTAATATCTCAGGGGCTGCCACAATAAAGAGGGGGGGGGGGGGTCAACCTATTCTCCAAAGCACCTGAAAGCAGAACAAGAAGCAATGGATGGAAACTAATCAAAGAGAGAAGCAACCTAGAACTAAGGAGAAATTTTCTGACAGAAGAATTAATCAGTGGAACAACTTGCCTCCAGAAGCTGTGGGTGCTCCAACACTGGAAGTTTTTAAGAAGATATTAGACAACATTTGTCTGAAATGGTATAGGGGTTTTCTGCTTGAGCAGGGGGTTGGACTAGAATACCCCTCCAGGTCCCTTCCCACTCTGTTATTCTGTTAACACTTGAAGGATAACCAATTTAATTGTATTTAAGTACAATGACAATAAAGATTATACTTATACTTATAGTAGTCCTTGAAATTGTGTACAGTACAGAGCTCAATAGAAATCAAGGGAAAGAACATTTTCTCAAATGAAACAATAGATGAAGCAGATAAATGCCAAGGTTAAAATATGATAAATGAAAATAGAAAAATTCTCAAAGGATCCAAATTTAAGTGTTTCTTAAAATAACACTTCTTTTTCTTTGTTTGCACATCAAAAAGGCCCTTTTCTTTCATATGATCCTTATGGACGAAAGATTTTGAAAAGTATTGGTGTGTGGTTACTCTATACAGATAATTAATCTGTTGGAAAATTCATAAGGCTAGATTCTTAGCCCTAGGGATATTTAGCTATCTCCTTTATTAATCTATATGGCTTTATCCTCTTATCATTATGCTGATAGGTTTCTGTCTCTAGAGATCTGTAATATATACAAGTATTATCTAAAATCCTAAAGTTAAAACTGATTGAATGTAATGGCATTGCATTATGCTCCAAGGAAGAGAAAACAGCTTAGAAAAACTGCAAGGAGACTTGGGACAAAATTCCCATTGCTAATTTTTATAATGTATTATTTTTCAGAGAATTAATATGCTGCTATATATACTTCACACAATAGCATCAGGTACTGAATGTGCAAACGTAATATTGAATTAAATGTCTTAAGAGAGAGAGAGAGAGAGAGAGAGAGAGAGAGAGAGAGAGAGAGAGAGAGAGAGAGAGAGAGAGAGAGAGAGAGAGAGAGAGAGAGAAGGAGAGGTGATGTTTTAGCTTTTATCCTTTCCACATATTATAAAACCAGTAAAAGCCAGGTGTCTGATAAAATGAAAAGTTTAACAGTTATTGGTCATAAAATAAAAATGGAAAGACTAGTGGGAAAGCGGTAGAGTTTTCAATTCTAACCTAATTATAAACCCCCATTACACACACATGGCCGGTGTATGTTAGTTTTCAAAAGTCCTCTGACCAACTGTAATTAAAACTGTAGTTAAAAACAGACTGCTGATCAGATTCTGCATACAATTAAATGTACTGGTTATACATGATATTTGTGACTATGGACCTACTTGATAAACCATGTCCATTCTTATCCTGGTCTCTAAAATCTTTGCTGAGAAACCTTTGGATTTTGGATTTTTCCCCCCTTCCATTCAGAATGATATAGAGCAGGGGTGTCAAACTCGCAGCCTGCGGGCTAGATGTGTTACGCTCTGCCCATGCCCACCTCCAGTCTAGTGAAGGGGGAAAAGTTGTGATACGTCTTGAGATGACAACATGTCATCGCAAGTTTGGCACCCCTGATATTTGTTTATAGAACAGCTTCTACCCCATTTTTGGGAGTCCTCTGGTATTAAAAAGCTGTTTCTAAGTGTTAGAAGTCACAGACAAATAAAAATAATCTAACAGTGATGAGTTTTTAGGCTTAATGGCTTAAGATTTAGCTTTCTCATAACTTGATATTTTATCAGCCATAATGGCTGATGTCTTCAGAGGTAGAGAGCATGCTTCTTATCACTCAGCGTATGCTTTTGTGATTCTATCTGATTTCTGGTTAACTCATGTTATGAGATTCCCAAGGAAGCTGGTTTGTGATTCGTTCCTTGTCTAAGTAGACTTCCGATTACTCTTATTTTGAAGACAAGTTCCTGCTTGGCCTGTCCTTCAGCCAGGTTGCTGCTTGTTGTGTAATACAGTTTCCTCTCTAGTCCGTTTGGCTAGGGGGGCATGTCCTTGTTACTGATTGGTTACCTGTTTGACAGCTGGGGTATATAAAGAGCTGTCAAAGAGGGCTCAGCTGTTGCCAGTTACCTAATATGCGCGAAATGTGAAGTGCCGCATTTGGCAACCTGTTAGAAATAAACTGTTGATTTTAAATGCACTTTAAACAGAGCATTGCAGCAGAGTGTATACCCAGTGCCAGTGGTGCAGCATCTGCTGCACTCTCTGGGACAGGGGATCATATTTGCGAAGTTAGACCTAGAGCATGCATATCAGCAGTTGCCTGTGGACAAGGCAACTGCTGAAGCACAGACTATAGTCATGCATAGGGGTGCGTTTAAGTGTAACCGGCTCCAATTTGGAGTCAGTGTGGCACCTGGGCTCTTTCAAAATTTAATGAAAAGGCTGTTACAGGGCATACTGGGCATCGTCCCTTATTTTGACGGCGTCCTGATGTCTGCCCGCTCCCTAACCTCTCTCCTGGCCTGCCTGTGGACTGTATTTGTTGTTTCCGTGATGTTGGCTTGAAACTTAAAACGGCCAGGTCGCGGTTCCCCAAGTTGAATTTTTAGGATTTTTAATCGATAAGACGGGGATTCATCCTACCCCTGAGAAAGTACTGGCTATCAGTCATGGCCCAACACCTACCACAAAAGCCAAGCTACAAGCTTTCCTGGGGCTATTGAATTTTTATAACATTTCCCTGCCACATAAGGCTTCTATTGTAGAATCCCTGCATAGACTCTTGGACCGTTCGGCAAAGTGGGTTTGGGGACGCCGTGAGGCAACTGCTTTTGAGACCATTAAGAAATTCCTCATATTCAACAGTGTCCTACTACAGTATGACGAAAACCTCCCTGTAGTGTTGGCCTGTGATGCCTCCCTGTTTGGAGTCAGAGCAGTCCTGAGCCATCGACTGCCATCAGGACTGGAGGCTCCAGTAGCATTTTTTTCCCTGAACGCTGTCTTCACCCAAACAGAAGTATAGCCAATTGGACAGGGAGGCATTTTCTATAGTGGCTGGGGTGAAGCGGTTTCACTCCTATCTCTATGGCTGTCTTTTTCATATTTCATATTCATATTTCACACCCCAGATCCCGTCCCCCAGGTTCACCAGATGGACTGTATTTTTGGCTGCCTATGACTATACATTGCATTACAGACCTGGCAAGCACATCAGCCACGTGGACGCTTTAAGCAGATGCCCGTTGCCTATTGCGGTCAAGAACCCTATGCCTGCCTCTATGGTGTTGCCAATTGATGTCATGCAGTTACCTATTACTGCAGCTGATGTGGCCAGACATACCAGCCAGGACAAGGTGCTCGCCAAGGTGCTCAGATGGACTGAAAGGGGTTGGCCTTCCCACCCACTGGGCACCAAATGGTGGCCTTTCTCCACCAGGCAACATGAACTTTCTTCGCAGCAAGGTTGCCTTCTGTGGGGCAGCAGAGTGGTGGTTCCGGCCTCCCTCCAAGAAGCAGCGCTACACGACGGCCACCCGGGCATTGTCCGGATGAAGGCACTGGGCTGGAGCTATGCTTGGTGGTCAGGCATGGACCAGGACATTGCCCGGTGGCTGGCTGGCTGTCCACAGTGCCAGGAAACCCGACCGGATTGTCCCAAAGCACCCATTCAGAATTGGGAGCAACCGAGGGCTCCGTGGTCCAGAATTCATATGGACTTGGCTGGTCCAGTTAAGGGCCAAATGTTTATTGTCATTGTTGATGCTTTCTCTAAATGGGTTGAATTGTTTGTAGTGTCTGCTACCACTGCCTCTGCCATCATTAAGATATTACGCTGGGTATTCGCAACCCATGGGTTACCAGACTTAGTGGTTTCTGACAATGTGCCCCAGTTTACTGCCACAGCACTGGCCTCGTTCTTTGCCTGGTTGGGGGTCCGCCTTGCATTTGTAGCCCCATTCAACCCAGCGACCAATGGCCTGGCTGAACGCGTGGTCCATTCAGCGGAGGCTCTAGCCAGGTTCAGCCCCTTAAACTGGCAGGAGGACATAGATAGGTATTAATTGTGGCAGCATGCCACCCCTTGTACAACTACGAACAAGAGCCCGGCTGAGCTTTTAATGGGATGGCACATTAGGACAATACTAGATAGACTGCACCCAGAATACATCCCAGATCGGCCTTTAGACTCACACAGTCAACTCAAGGGGTTCACCATCGACATACCAGTCTATGAAAGAAACTACTTGGGCCATCCGCTATGGCTTCCTGGCATAGTCCAGAAAATAAGGCCCGTGCTTGTACCTGGTAGAGGTAGAGGACGGCAGTGTTTGGAGGCGTCATATAAACCAGCTAAGAAATAGACTAGTGGGTGCCAATTTGGCAGAGCAGTCACAGGGCCTACCCAACAGGCAGGAAACTGAGAGTCAGGAACAGGCCACTAGGCCCTGTTCTATCTCCCTAGAGGAACTAGAGAAATTAATTAAAAATCCACCAAAAGACTTACCTGTGGTTCCCCGGGAGTCTCCAGTGGCGCTGGACTCGGAGTGGGCCAAGTCTCCAGCCAGGGCCAGCACTATTCCAGTCCCACCAGCGGAAGGTGCCCTGAGAAGGTCTGGGTGGGTCCAGCAGCGGCCGAACCATCTAAAAGACTACGCATGCGCATTCTAAGTGTGAAGGAATGTTGTGTACTACAGTTTCCTCTCTGGTCCGTTTGGCTAGGGGGGGCGTGTCCTTGTTACTGATTGGTTACCTGTTTGACAGCTGGGGTATATAAAGAGCTGTCAAACAGGGCTCAGCTGTTGCCAGTTAGCTAATATGCGCGAAATGTGAAGTGCCACGTTTGGCAGCCTGTTAGAAATAAACTGTTTGCTGACTTGAAGGCCTGGCTTGCCTCCGCGTTCTCCCAGCCAGAACATTGCTCACTGTTCTTTCTAGTGATGCTGCTGTATATTTTTGTTGTTGTTTATTAGCTGAGGTTATTTGGTCCTGCTAGGATCCATATTATATTGATTTTCAAACTCTCCTGTTTAAATTATTGGAATGTTTATGAATCTTGATAACCTCTCTATGTAATTGCACATGGTAGTTTGATGTGGTTACCAGTCCTTGCGTGTCTTCAAATTGGAACATGTCCAATATGAAACAGCATATATTTCACTACTCTTGATTTTTCGGGTTGTCCCAGAAGGCAATGCTTTTTATGTTTTAATGTTCCAATATATATCTGCCTACAACTGCATGGGATACAATGGATCTCTGATGACAATAGTGGATTTCTGCAATCCCTGGGAGGTTGAGCAATGTCTTGAAATTTATTTGTTAACTTGCGGGCTGTTTTTAAGTTGGGTTTCTCTAAAAAATTTCCAATATGGTCTGGAAATATTCTATTAATTATATCCCAATAAGATGGGACATAAAATAGACAGAAGCTACAAAATAGCTTCTGTAGTTCTCCCTGCACATCATTACTTACTCTGCTATTTTGATATTTTATGCCCCAATGGACTGACATTGGTCATTTGCTGGGGAACTGATCAATTAGTAGCAAAGCTTACCAGTATATTCATGCAGTTTAATTGTGGGAAACCATATTTAAACAGAGCATGAAGTGCACTGGCTATATGTGTGTATGTGTGTGTGTATGTATGCATATATATCTTTTGTGAAGCAAAATTGCTCAGATGCATTTCCATATTCCACAGTCAACTTTTATATATAGTCTGGATAAAATCCAAGGAATGAAACCAATTATGATAAATAGCTAAATCTGTGAATAGCAAAGAATCACCTGACTAAAGTATAATTACTTATAAGGTACCACTGAGGCTACTGTAAAGCATAGAAGAAGACTTCTCATTACTTTCATCATGGTGATTATAAATCATAATCTTCTTCTTCCCAATCCATCTGAACAAATTAGCTGGATTTTTTTCCCCATTTTGCCATGCTTGGCTTTGTTCCTATCCAGAATTTATTAATACAGAGCTCAAGGTTCCTGGCTAAACTTTCCCACAAATTTACATTTACATTTCTGCACATGTACAGCTCAGTCTTGCAGTTAAGCAGTGCTATTTGGATTTAAATTGTCTTATGCTGACTTGAATTGTTATTATAAATTCTTGGCTTGTACATTTCAAAGATAAAAACATGGATGACTCTACAATAATCTAGCAAATTTTAAATGGAATTTGCATGATTGTTCCTTAGAATTATTATATTATGAATATCAATTGGATATCTACATCATTTACTCCAAGCTATAATATTTTTTTATAATTGTTTATCATGAATGTTATTTATTATCAGCCTTTGATCATTCCTAAAACTTTATTACTCTTTCCTAACAACAATCCACCCAGCTTGAGACTTATAATACGACCTAACTATGGAGCATTAAGAATAGTTATGGAGAAATGGCACTTAGCAATAACACTTAAATATACTGCTTCATAATCATTTACAGCCCTCTCTAAGCACTTTACAGAGTCAGTATATTGCCCCCAACAATCTGGGTTCTTGTTTCACTGACCAATGAAAGAATGGAAGGCTGAGTCAACCTTGAGTGCATCAGAAACTAATCAAATCAAATATATTTTTTTTGGAAACCTACCAGAAGCTTGGATAAATATGAGGTTGATCAAATTTGAGGAATCCATAGTTCATTTTATAAAAGTGATTGTAACAGTTATTAAAAGTTGTATATAATGGTTCTCAAGAAAGAAGAAGGTACTATGTGATGAGCATACCTACCTACAGTTTGAATTCAAACAAAATTAGCATGAAGAGTTATAAATAAGGAAGGAAGCCACGCTTTTCTTCCACATGTTGATTTTTGATAATGTTGGTTTTCAAAGAAGGCTTGGAATAAGCACACATAAGCTTCTTATTCCATGAAGGTAGAACTTGAGTCTTTGCATATTTAAATGAAAATGATGGGAAAGAAGAAATATATTTTCTTTTACACACACCAAACTAAAGACTCTTCAATTAAAATATGAATCCTCAAACCTGTCACTCATTGCAGCTGTTGGAATTTGTTTCATTGAATTGAACAAACATGCATTCTGCTTTTCGTTTCCTTTCTCCCCAGTTTCTTATCTATTTGGAAGATGGCTTTGCTTTCACTGCCTTTTGATACTTTTCATGGTTAATCTCTTTTATGGATACTGTGTCATGAAACATTCTGTTCTATACAACTGATGCAGATAGATTCCATTAATCAATGGAATTATTTTCAAGAATAATGCAATTGAAAATAGGGTTAGATCCAGCAATCTGCACGTGGCACGACAAAACCGCGCTACGCAAAATAGCGGAGATTAAATCGCGTCACTAAAGTCGCGACGTCATCACCGCGCGTCATCACCACGGGGACAACAGCGTGGCGACAGAAGGGCGTTCTACATACTTCGTTCTTTGCCTCCAAAGGTAGCCCTCCTCTTCCAGCTGACAGCGGCAGCGGGCACGGGGCAAAGCATGGGGGGACGCCCTGGGATTAGTGCTGGCAGCGGACCGGTAAAATTTCACTCTCCGAGCTGCCAGCCTCGAAGGGACGCCAACATTCGTGGATATTGACACTGACCATCTTGGATTCTATCCTGGACTCTTTTTCTGACGCCTTGGGGCCTTAAGAACACCGAGCCCGATCGCTGACTAGAACGTCCCCCCCTCTCCCCTTCCACCAGAGACAAGCATTCTTCCTCCCCCCTATGACTCTTTGATCTGGAAATGATATTAAGGGGGATGGTTGGAATGAACTTAGCCACCAAAATTTTCCCACCATGGTTAACCTCCTGGTTTTCACTACTGCAGCTGCTACCCGAACTCACCCTGTCTCCCAGCCCCCCCCTCCTTGGACTATATTGAACTCTTTAGAGGAGCCCCCCTCAAGGTGTGCCCCCCCCCTCAGGAGAGGGTGGAAGGCACCTTTGGACTATTATAAATCTAGTACGGACTCTGTGAACCTGCACAATTTTTCTAATTTTATTTTTAAATAGGTATGTTGAGTGCATGGGATTGTATGGGATGGTACGAATGATCTCACTTTTTATTATTAATATTGCTGTATCTGTGTTTTAATTTTTTGTGAGGACTGTTTGTGTGAGAGTTTGGGTATGACTGATTCGGAGGACCTGGCGGGGTATGCAGGGGTCACCGGGGTGGTTGGGGGAACTACATCCACGGGAGAGGGTCGGGGCATTGCGGTCATAACAGGGAGAGGCAGATATGGCGGGGACTTTAGGGCAGGCCATTACCGGGGAAGGAGGGCTCGCTATATCACAGAGATCCCTCCTTCCGGCCCTAGGAGTCCCACTCCAAGGTCAGATGGCGCGAGTAATCAGGACCCTGGTCTCAGGCTGCTGTCGCTAAATGCCAGGTCTGTTGTTCATAAGGCTCCCCTCGTCCGGGACTTGATTTTAGACGAGGGGGCAGACCTGGCATGTATTACTGAGACATGGCTGGGCACGGAGGGAGGAGTCTCCCTCGTAGAGATGTGCCCAGACGGATTTCAGGTGCTTCATCAGCTGAGAGCCCAGGGAAGGGGTGGCGGTGTGGCTATTGTAGTCCGGGAGTCTTTAGCACCTCGTAGGATCCCTGCTCCGGAGCTTGTCGGGTGTGAGTCCCTACTGGTGAAGCTGGACCTCAAGGGTCAAGTGGGTCTGCTGCTAACGTACCTGCCTCCCAACTGCGTTGCAGCAGCCCTCCCCTCGCTCCTCGAGTCAGTAGCCGAGCTAGCAATTGAGTTCCCTAGGCTTATGGTTCTGGGGGACTTCAATTTGCCTTCGCTCGGTGAACACTCTGACGGAGCGCAGGAGTTCATGGCTTCCATGACAGCCATGGGCTTGACCCAGGTAATTCGAGGCCCAACCCACTCAGCGGGTCACACACTCGACCTCGTATTCCTCTCGGAGCAGTGGAGTTATGATCTTGGTCTGAGGGGTAATGAGACCATACCCCTGTCGTGGTCAGACCACTGCCTACTGAGGCTAGACTTCCGGAGGCCAAACCCCCACCGTAGGGAGGAGGAACCGACCAGGTGGTTCCGCCCCAGGCGACTTATGGACCCTGTAAGGTTCCAGACGGAGCTTGGGGTTATTCCTGATACTCTCGCCCACAGTTCGGCGGAGACTCTTGCTGCTGCCTGGCACTCGGCAGCATCAGAGTCTCTGGACCGGATTGCGCCACTACGGCCCCTTCAGGTCAGCGGCTCCCGGAGGCCTCCTTGGTTCACCGAGGAGCTCCGGGAGATAAAGCGCCGGAGGAGACGCCTAGAGCACTTGTGGAGATCCGATAGGTCCGAATCGAACCGGGCACTTTTGACAGCATGCACCAAGGAATACATTCGGGCATTAAGAACAGCTAAAAGAACACACATTGCCACCTTGGTAGCGTCCACCAAGTCCCGCCCAGCTGCCCTGTTTAGGATAACCCGCTCCCTCCTAAATAGGAGGGAGACGGGGGACCCCTTACAGGGTAAGGCTGAGGAGTATGTTCAGTTTTTGGCGGACAAAGTTGCTCGGTTTCGGTCGGACCTGGACTCCACTCCCACAGATCCAGCCGAGACACAAGGGAATGACTTGGCAGACCATCTCTGGGTTGAGTTTCAGGATGTTGCCCCTGGGGATGTGGACAAGGCTATGCGAGCTGTGAGTGCCTCCACCTGTATACTGGACCCGTGTCCCTCCTGGCTGGTTGCCAACAGCAGTGAGGTGACACGAGGCTGGATCCAGGCGGTTGTTACCGCCTCACTTCGGGAGGGGCACTTCCCCACCGCGCTCAAGGCGGCGGTGGTGAGACCCCTCCTGAAGAAACCGTCCTTGGATCCAGCCGTTCTTAATAACTACCGCCCAGTCTCCAACCTCCCCTTCGTGGGGAAGGTTGTTGAGAAGGTGGTGGCCTTCCAGCTTCAGCGTACCTTGGAGGAAGCTAACTATCTTGACCCCTTCCAGTCCAGCTTCAGGCCCGGTTACAGCACAGAAACTGCTTTGGTCGCATTGACCGATGATCTCTGGAGAGCCAGAGATGGAGGCCACGCGTCCATCCTGGTTCTCCTTGACCTCTCAGCGGCTTTCGATACCATCAACCATGGTATCCTTCTGCGACGACTGCGGGAGGTGGGGGTGGGCAGCACTGTTCTGCAGTGGTTCTCCTCCTACCTCTTGGACAGGTCGCAGTCAGTGTTGGTGGGGGGGCAGAGATCGTCCCCGAGGCCCCTAACTTATGGGGTGCCGCAGGGTTCGGTCTTATCCCCCCTACTATTTAACATATACATGAAACCGCTGGGTGAGATCATTCGGAGGCACGGGATAAAATACCATCAATACGCGGACGATACACACTTCAACGTCCTACTTACCATTCATAAAGCGCTCCATGGTAGTGGGTCTGGCTATTTGAGAGACCGCCTTCTGCCAATTACCTCCCTTCGTCCCATCAGATCGCATAGAGTAGGCCTCCTCCGAATTCCATCCGCCAGTCAGTGCCGACTGGCGACTACGCGGAGGAGAGCCTTCTCAGTTGCAGCTCCGACGCTATGGAACAATCTCCCCGTGGAGATCCGCACCCTCACCACCGTCCAGGCCTTCCGCACAGCCCTCAAGATCTGGCTATCCCGTCAGGCCTGGGGATAAGACTTTACTCTCGCCCCTCCCGAATGTTGAGTGAATGTTGTGTTTTTACCGCTAATTATTTTTACTCACATTTTCTTTTTGTGTTTTGTCCTGCACTTCCCTCCCCTATTATTGTAAGCCGCCCTGAGTCCCCTCAGGGAAAAGGGCGGCCTATAAATGTTTAATAAAAGTAAAAGTAAAAAAAAAAAACAGTAAAAAAGCGGGCTGCCCAGCAGCAGCAGCCTGCGGGAAGGGTCCAGCACAGCCACCGGGGGCTGCAGGAAGCCCGCGGGGGGCCCGAGCAGGGCCGCCAACGCTGGCGGTGGAGGAGGACGCAGCAGCGGCGGCAGCTGAGGCTCTCCCGGGTCCGGCGAAGCGGGCTTGCCCGGCAGAGGCAGGCCACCCTCTTCTTCCTCAACAACATCTCCTTGGATGGGCGGCTGCCGCCACTGGGCAAGCCCGCTTCGCCGGCCCCGGGAGAGCCTCAGCCGCCGCCTGCCCTGCCTCTTCCTCCGGGGGAGGCGCCGCCGACGGAGGCCACCCGTTCCAAGGAGATGTTGTTGAGGAAGAAGAGGGCAGCCTGCCTCCGCCGGGCAAGCCCGCTTCACCGGCCCGGGAGAGCCTCAGCTGCTGCCGCGTCCTCCTCCGCTTCTTGCTGCCCCCCGCGGCTGAGCTGTACCCTTCCCGCGGGCTGCTGCTGCTGGGCAGCCCGCTTTGCCCCGTGCCCGCTGCTGCTGTCAGCTGGAGGAGGAGGGCTACCTTTGGAGGCAAAGAACGAAGCATGTAGAACGCCCTTCTGTCACCGCGCTGTTGTCGCGGCGGTAGGGTCATTTTTTTCTCAGCGCTTCGGACGCCGCGGATTTGCCTCCGCACTTATGTCGGCGCGGATAAGGGCATCGCGGTTTTGTGGTGGAACCCAATCTGCATCCCTCTCCCTCTCCCTCTCCTACTCCCTTCTCCCTGCCCCTCCCTATTGCTCTTCCTCTTCCTGCCCCTGCCAATGCCCCTGCCCCTCTCCCTGTCCTTATTCCTATCCCTACCCCTATACTTCTTCTCTCTGTTCCTGCCAGTCTCCCTGTCCCTCTTCCTCTTCCTACACCTTTCCCACTCTGCCCCTGCCAGTCTCCCTGTCCCTGACCCTATCCCACTCTCTCTCCCTCTCCTTGTTCCCCTCCCTGTCCCTCTCTCTCTCTCCCTACTGCTATCCCAATATTTATATTCCGTTTCTTTGCCTTTGTGTATAGATCTGACTTATAAGAACCATTACAATATAACAGTTTCACTGGGTGACTTTTGATTTTAAAGGCAGAAACATTCAGTTAACTTTTGTCTTTGCTATTTACTTTAGTATGTAAATAATAGATCTATTTGCCAAACCGCTACCTTAAGATATAGCAACCTTTCTTTCCTCTGGAAGAGAGACATCAATATTCAGTGTGTAGCAGAGATGTGCGATGAGCTTCATGGCCGGTGAGGCAAGTGCGAAAGCCCCACTGAAGCCCTGGCACCGTGTCCGCCATAGAGTGGGACCGGGACCATCTCTTTGGCGGATGCGGCGCCGGGACTTTAAAGCCCTGCTGCTGGGGATTTAAAGTGGAGGCAGGGCCCCAGCAGTGTCCGCCATAGAGCGGGACCGGGTCGGGACTTTAAAGTCCTGCCGCTGGGGCCCTAAAGTGGAGGCCCGCTCATCTCGCCGGCTGGCATGCACACGCTGCTTGAGGGAGAAGAGGGCGAGCACTCAGGTCCTCCCCGGGGAGCAGTTGTGGCGGCTCCTGTGGTCCCCGGGCTGAGGAAGCGCTTGCTCGGCGACAGTCGCGGCGGCAGCTCTTGGCACCCGTTGGCTGAGCGAGAAGGGCAGGAAGTTTGGGAAGCCTGGCCTCTTCCCTAGCATGGCCCTCCAGCTGCGCGGGGTGGGGGCAGGGAGGAGGGTAGGTGGGTGACTGCCACTCTGGGCTCTCCTCCACCTGCACTCACTCACTTACACACTCACTCCCTCTCTCACACACACACACTGAGCGCACCCAAGAAACCCAGGCGTGCACCTCTGGCTGCCCTCAGTCATACCAGTTTCTCACTTTCGCACTCCACGCAGGCAGGCAGGCAGGCAGGCAGACAGGCAGGCAGCCCCTCCTTCCCTCCCTGCCCCTCGCAGTAGGCAGCCATGCTGTCTGAGCGCCTACAGAGGGCCACCCGTGATTTGACACGCACCCGAGGGCCAAAAAGGCAGCACGCCATTCCCTCTGGCCAGCGCTCCGCTTACCTTCCGCTCAGGTGGTGGGGAAGACGCCGCGTTTTCAGCCCCGAGAGTCAAAGCCCTGTTGGTCCGAAGCCTCCAGGAACGCAAAAAAATAAACCGAGTGGTGGGAGGGAAGGCGGTCCCTTGAGCCTGAGGTTTGCTCGAAGAACTGACTCCTCCCAGACTTGGCTCTCGTGCGGTCTCTTCTGACAAGAGCGAGCCTCCTCCTTCTCCCCCACTCCTCTCTCCTCTGAAGCGTGCCCTCCAAAATAACCCACCCAATGTAAGCATGCTCAACTGCAAGGCATAATTCGCTGCTCCCAGATCAGGAGGTGGGAGAATCACGTGCCTCCTTTGCATACGGAATTTTTCACTTTTTAACCCTTGCTTAACTCTTAAAAGGCGAAAAATTCCTTATGCAAAGGAGGCCCATAGTTCTCTCGCCTCCTCCTATAGTTAACACTAAGCAGACTCCAAGTCACTGTGACTTGGAGTCTGGCAGCAACTACCTTGGCTTTAATTATTTTAAAAAAATTCTTTAAAATTCTTTTCCTCAGGAGACTGGTGAGGCCCGCCTCCCCTGCCTCTAGTGACTGCACATCCCTGGTGTGTAGAGTATTCAGTGGCATAAATATTCAGTGCATAGACATACGGCCTTATCTTAAAGACTAGCATTTACATTTAGATGCCTTGTTTGAGAGGGGCCATTGTCAGCCTACCAACTGCTGTGTCTTGACCCTGTCTTAAACTATGACAGACCTGTGAATTGCATAAACTGGTGATTAAAGAAGTTTAACATTTAAGTAATTTCCATTTTAAATGAGCTAAAAAGCAAAAGTGCTGATGTCAGAAAAAACTTCATTAGTAAATGTAATTCCAAGACAGGGTTTATAATTTTCCTGATTTGTATTCTGCCTGTGCAAAACAATTATTACCCATGATAAGCATTTAAAAATATTTCTCTCTGAAGAGAGGGCAATATATTTAGTGTTAAAAAGAAAAACAAAATCCATAAAGCAAATTCTTTAGAAACACTTTCTATAAAATGCTATGTATCTATTTGGATTTGTGGGGACTTAATGCACACTCCCAATCAAGCAACATAGCAACTGGGTTGGCATGTTGAGTTACACCAGTTTTAATTATGGTTTGCTAATTAAGCTATAGCAAATTGCATTCAGATACCAGAGTAATCCAAGACTTGTCCAACTCTGTAGTTGAACAATTATATTTGATTATATAATTATAAATGAACCTGTGTGATTTCCCCCTTCCACCTATGAATAAACCTAATTATTTCATGGGATAAAAATTGACAAGAAATGAATACATTGATGGTTTTTTTAAGAATTAAATTTTCAACATGAACATCCATTTGTGACGACTGTATGTCAAGATGGTGGTTGTTTCCATGTGATAAAAGCCCCACCATTTTGTAAATGTGTCACATAAAGCAGGCAGGACTTTGAATTCTGCATTGTAGCCATGTTGATTTTTTGAACTCTCCCAACACCCACATGGATACCCACAAGGATGGGCTGCTGTGGATTCACATAGGTCCAGGCAATCCTCTAGCTAAGGATCTGCCCAGTTCAGCAAACCTGTAAATCCCACCCCTGGCTGGCCCCGCCCACCCCTCCCCTCCCAGGAGTCTCCACATGGCCCATTTGGGATGCCAAATAAGTACAGAGCCCACATGGAGGGTCAGGGAGGGTGAAAAATGGGCCGCCCTGAAGTGCCGGAAGGCCTGTTTCCGGCCTTGGCCTCCAGAGCCCAAGGGAGGATGTTTTTCCCTCCCAGAGGCTCAAAGGAAGCCTCTGGAGTCCAGGGAGGATGAAAACACCCCCCCAACATGCAGAAGACTGACTAGGCCACACTCACCCACATGGCCACACTCACCTAGCAACTGGGCAGAGAACCTGTTAAATTTTTGAAGCCCACACCTGGATGCCCATGATTTTCACCTACATGTGACAGGGAATTACAAATGTGGTACCATAACTATTGCTGGTGAAATAAGCAGCAAAGCCTTGAGATTTGTTCCTATTTGGCATACCAGTTTTATAAAGAAATGGTGACCTTCCCAGCTCATATCACCTCAGGTAGTGGGGTGATAACTCACAGTTTGAAGAAGTTAGCAGTAATTTATGAAACATAATTTTAAGACACATACATTGGGTTCACCCAACATGGGGGGGGGGTGTTAATCCAGTGGTGGGTTATGGTCAGTACACCCCAGTATGGGCATACTGGTGCCTGCTGGGAGCACCAGGTACCATTCTGGTATGGTGTTCCAGAGGGCCCACCTGCCCAACCGCCATCCTTAGCCAACCGGTGCATTTGTGTCCACGAACAGAGTACGGCACCTGTGCAACGCTTCACCGAGCAGCTGGAGCATTGCGGGCAGTGGGTACACATGTGCGTGTAGAGCACATGTACGTGGTGGATGCCCGGTCCTGTCACAGTGGACTGGTTGCAATGGGATCTGGAACCCACCACTATTAATCTTAATATGATGTGCCACTTCTGCAAAGTATCCGGAACCTATTTGCTAGTTCAGTTGTTATCCAGGAGAATTCTGTTTTCATTACCATGTATTGGATATGAGTCTCATCTTTTTATGTGACAATATCTTTGCCTGATGTGCTTCACATCAAAACAGTTTTCAAAGGAAGACAAAGTTATTCACTTTGTTCAGTTGTATCAGTGCTGTGCTGGGTCACGTTCATCTGCTCCCCTAATCAGATTTAAAATAGAATTTAGGAAGCAATGTTTACAAACTTTCAAGTTACCAAAATTAAATTATCTATGGAACGATAAAAAAATCTCTATAACCTTACATTAGTTCCTTCATAAATTTCACACTTAATAAATTCCTTTGAGTCCTATACAAGTCTATGCAAAACCCTTATGGTTTTTAGTTAATTTGATTATATCCATTTTTTTTTTAGATTCATACATGTGGAAACAACCAGATTGGCTTCCACATAATACTGTACACTGTTCACTACCCATGTTGTAATTCAGCAACCTTTCCAAATATTGTCAATGAATATTGTCAATCCTTCGGGTAGAGTTGTTTGGAAATTGAATGGCAACTAGACTTCTTTTCTTTTTGGGTTGAAACATTTTGCTGCTTATCCAAGTAACTTCGGAAGCTACTTGGATAAGCCATGAAACATTTCAAACCAAAAAGAAAAGAAATTCCGTTGCTAACTTTCAATGTTCAGACTTTCCAAAGGTTCTTTTAAGCTCTGCTGGGTGACTCTAGCCATAAAGCTTGACAGATTTTATTGTTTGGGAAACTTCTTATTTACCCATGTCAGTTTTCTTTAGGCATTGCATTACAGCCTTTTATGCTTCTCTTTAAGTTTAAAATTGATTAATGCCACTAAGAATTTGGGATCTGTTCAGGGACGGATTTAGATGAAAAGAGGCCCTAGGCTATTCCACTTATGAGGCCCTTTCACCTCCCATTTTTAAGTTTGTAAATTACATGAGAGACAATAAAATACATCATTACTGTGATATATATCAATATATATCAATATATATAGCTGGCCTCCCGACGGAGAGCGGCTCTGCTCTGCGGCAAAGGCAGCGAGGCCAGCCGCCTCCCCTACTGCGCTCAGCTGCCCGGCTCGGCCCCCTCGCCCTCACTTGCCTGGCCGCTGGTGGGCTCCGCGTCGATGGGGTGGCTACTGGGAGCGGCCGCACCTCTCGCCCAACTGTCGGTGCCGGGAATGTGGGCAGGCTCCCCAACTGCCGCAGCGCTGGAACGATCTTAACCAATACATTTTTATGTTTGTTTATTAGTCATATGCATAGAATTTCTCCTTATTTTTGGTTCAGTGTTTTAGTGTTCACTGTTTTTAGAATAGTGTAATTTTAATTTTGCTAACAATTTGAATGTAGGCCCCTCTTGATCTTGAGGCCCTAGGCTGAAGCCTAGTTAGCCTATAGGAAAATCCGGCCCTGGATCTGTTCTGTTGCCAAGAAACTGCATGAACATGTCCATCAAGTCACCAGGAATCAGGTTTGAATCAGGGAAGTCTTTACCATTCACTTGCACAACTGGTATTCTTCATACTCCAAGATTCTGAATATTTTTTTTTCTTTTTATCATTTCAGGAAAAAAGGCTCACCCTGGTAAAAAATATTACAGTGTAGAAGAGCAATGAGAGGTGTATTAATTATGCAGCTGCCTCTAGAAATTTCTTTGCACCATCAGGGATTGCTTGTAGTCTGCTTTTGCCAAAAGGAAAGGGGAAAAATGGAATTAAAATGATCAGTAATGACCCTCAACTTTTATTTACATTTTTCAAACTGCATAAATTTGGATGCTGTTAAGTGCAAGTAATTTTGCTTTATAAGAGTGAATTTTTAAAAAGTACTGCTCTTCCAAGAAGCATATTTGCATGAATATAAAGATTATCATTATCTTTACTTCTTTTTTTGCACAGGCAAGAAGACATATATTAAAGACTTCTCCTATTGCTATCTTTGTCTTCCCTTAGCAATAAGAAACTATAATATGGAAAGTGGAATGTCAATAATAGGTTTTGGCAGTTCTAAAATGGGGAAAAACAGATAAAACATGCTTCCTAGTGATAACTGCAATATTAGAATAGAATAGAATAACAGAGTTGGAAGGGATCTTGGAGATCTTCAAGTCCAACCACCTGCTCAGGCAGTAAACCCTGTACAATTTCATATAGTCTCTTCTTAAAAGCCTCCAGTGACACACAACTTCAGGAGGCAAGTTATTCCACTGATTGATTGCTCTAACTGTTAGGAATTTTTTCCTTAGTTCTAGGTTGCTTCTCTCCTTACTAAATTTAAAACTTTAAAATTTATGACATATTTTGACTGCAAAAATCCATGCAACTAGATCATGGCAAGAAGGAGCATATTGCATCTGTATATTACTATCAACAACTGGCCTTAAAAGTGATAATGTGAATATCAAAGTAGTAGTGTTTACCTATGAGGATCATCAATAGTAAGGGAACAAGCAGTCAAGAAATATCTACACACTAGCACTTGGCAAAGCACCCATGAAGGCCTTGAAAAAGATATTCAAGTGTTATGATATGTCTGTACCTACAAAGATCAGAAACATGGAAGCCATTGTATTCTTTGTAATTCCCTTTGGAAGTGAAAGCTAGTCTTTGAAGAAGCAGGATATGAAGAATATTGACACTTTTGAACTTAGGTGTTGGAGAAGAATTTTTTAGAATACCATGGACAGGTAAGAAAACAAACTGATGGATCATCAAACAAATCATCTCAGAATTCTCACTTGAAATACAAGTTACCAGGCTCAAATTAGTCTATATAGATTTCCTAATTCTTTAAAGAAGGCTTTGATGTTGAGAAAGGTGGAAGGAAAGAGAAGAAGAGGACAACCAAAAATGGTTATAGTAGCTATGGATCTACCTGAAGGACCGTGTAAGGGACAGATCAGAATGGTCAAAATCAATCTCTATGGTTGCTAAGGGTGGACACTAACTTGAAGGCATATAATCAAAAACGGGCAACCAAAGTTTGTTGCTATTGTTTTTCTACTACAATACACATATTCCTAAAATGTACATTTTCTTAATGCAGATTTAACATACCCTTTGAAAACAGCCTATATCATAGAACAGGGGTGTCTAATTCAAGGCCCAAGGGCCAGATCCAGCCTGCAGGGTGCTTTGATCTGCCTCGCAGGGCTGCCCTGGAAACAGCAAAGGACTAGCTTGCAGGATATGAAAATGGAGCTCTGTTTTCACCCGCAGAAGGTTGCAGGAGATTGTCACAGCTGAAAACAGAGTTTGGAAGCCCATTTTCACTGGCAGAGCACTTAGGCCAGCACAGGAGCCCCTGACACAAATGAGCTGGCCACACCCACCCTTGTCATGCCAGTCCCCTGAGGTCAAACACAGCCCTCAATGAAATCGAGTTTGACACCCCTGTCATAGAATGTGAATTACCATGGTTTTTTATATAATTGTCAACATTACAACTTTTAAGGTCTTTTTGTTTTCTCCATTTTATATTTGAAAACTAATATAAAATGGAGCTTTTTTTATGCTAATCTTTATGCAGTTGTGATGGCTAGTCTTAAAAGAATGCATCTTTCTCTCAACATATAGAACATTATTATACATGTCTTATAAATAACCAGACATCAGTTTACAGTCAAATGGAACATTTTTCACCTCTATTGATCACTACTGGGATAATTTGAAAAGTTATGAAACTTGAAAATTAAGTCATCCTTCTCACAAACCTGGCACATTAAACATGTTCTGGATTGCAGCTCCCATCAGCCCCAATGCTATTATATCCAGACAACAGTGGCTGATAAATCTAGTGGCATCAGACTGAATCAGATTTATTTCTACTCTGCCACATAATATAACAACATTTGAGCCGAAAGATCATTTAAATGCACACAGGCTACTAATCAATCATGTTATTCCATTTCAGGATATGCAATGTTATATGGAATAAAGAAACAGAGTCAGGGATAGTAAACCAAAGAAATGAAAGACATGGAATAAGAAAAGAAAAAGGAAACACAGCAAAACTAGTGTCAGCTCTGGCGAGCCTAGAGGCTCGGAGCTGCCATTCAGGGGGGGAAGGGAACTGGGCCAGCTGCCAAGACTCATGTTTACCAGATGAAGATCTCCTCCTCCACCAGTCCAGCTGAGAACTCTACAAAGCTCTTCATGACTGACTGTCAGGAAGTTTCCACTGAGGACATTCCAGAACTGATAACTGACTGAGAACAATTCATGATTGATTGCCGGGTGGTTTTTACTCTGGTTCACGAGGTGACATTGCCAGCTCGGGAGTAAGGTTTAGCCTAATTACCAAGTAACTATAAAAGGTGGTGGGAAATACTGGATGTCAGCTCATTGCCTTAGTGATTTGTTGGTCAGTTCGTGCCATAGGAAGATAAACTACATTTTCAAACCGTCTCTGTGTTTGGCTGTTTTCATTAACCCTTTGGAACCTGACAACTAGCTTATACCAGTGCTAATCCCTACACCTTTTCAAACCTTTTTATCAGTGTAAATGAGCCTTCCACCACTTGATATAATCCCTTTTCTATAATTTTTAAAGATGACATCTACAGATAAATGTAATACAAATGAGAAAATAAAAAGTGCAAAGAAAATAAAAAGTGCAAAGAAAAAAGGTGGGGAAAAAGCAAGTAGTAACTTCCCTCTTTGTCCCAGCAAGTATAAACTTTAACAACTCTTACAAGTCTCACACCACCTTAAAATAAAACAAACAATCCCTTCAATCTTCCATATCTCACCAAGATTTTCTATAAACACATTTTAAAAAAAAAAACAACTCCTCCTTCCTAATCAGCAAAAGTATATTAAGGTTTACCCAAAATTAACAACCTATTAAAAATGTTATTGAATAAGCCCACCTGAATGTCTTTCTTTTCTGTTTATATCTCATTTTCTATTTTTAAAACATGTCCCCAGACCCCCATCATTCAAATATAATCTATAGACATTTGATAGACGAAGTTAACAGAAATAACAATTCTTTTTTAACCTTGATCAGATAAATTTAAAATGTAATAACTAACCTGTTTTCTATACAACTCTTATATTTTAAGCAAAACTTTGAAACATCTTTACTCAATCCTGGTCAAGAAAATCAATTAAAAATACGCTTTGACCCATTTAATGTTGGTCAAGTAAATTACTTCTAATTGCTCACAATAATATTGGTCTTTAATTCCTTCAAATAATGACTAAAATTATTATTTTTTAATTTTCTCTTTGTTTTTTTCTCAAGAAGTCACCGACAACATTAAGAAACCCTTTTTGTGAATCCAAAGATAGGTTATCCAAGTAATTCTTAAGAACTATTATTTCTAGATCAATTTAGTTATTAAAACATGAGCTGGTTTTATTTGTATATTAAATATTTCATCTTCTCCAAATCCTTGCAGCCTATAATTTTCAAGTCCACATTTGAATCAATTTCAGTCTTGTCCCGTAAAATGTGTCCTTTTCTATAACATCATCTATCAATAATGGTCCAAAAATTCCAGACAGATTTTGTCAGTCTATAGTTTGACATCAGGGGTGTCAAACTGGTGACCCATGGGCTAGATGCATCACACACAGGCCATGCCCACCCCAGCTCTGTGAAGGGGGAAAACGTTGCCATACGTCACGTGATGACAACATTATGCCACAAATTTGACATCCATGGTCTAGATGCAGCATCCAGCCATGGATTGCAGTCATAATATAATCCCGTTTCTTCAGGGACATCTCCAATTCTCCATGTCCTTACTGAAAGTCACATTTCATATAATTCCTGTTGTTCTTTACATTTCTCACATTTCTCTTTCTGGAGATCTTGTCAATTCCATTCACCACACTGTTCTCTATTTTTTTTCTGATTTGATACACTTTTTTCTAGATGACAGAGAATATACCACCTAACTACCTCAATGTAATTTTTTTCACACTGCTTAATCACTTTGTTGTTTTACATTCATTCAGAGCATATTCATTCAAACACAGAGATAATCTCAAAACAATAAAAGCACCACCAAGGAGGACTAGCTGGCTTTCAAAATGTCCTCCAAAATGTTCTTTCAAAGAACATGTATTTATAGTTAGGTCTTTAGAGACTGGGTTTTTTATAATATTATTTTGCATTAGGCAATTCAGTAAAGAATTTTAGAATTAGAACCAAGGTAGGCATTACATAGAAGTCCCACCTCAACATGATTTACTTCCAGATAAATGGCCTAAAATATTATAGTATGTTTTTTTAAAAAAAAAACCCAATTTTTATTTGATTTAAAAAAGTTTATACTACCATACCAATGGGATATTTAAACAGTATAAACAAGGCCATAAAATGAAACATAGATTATAAATAAATCTAATGAAACCTCTTAACTGTGTTTCCATCATTTCAATAGCCTTCCTCAAACACAGAATACATTTTATATTTATATTTTAAGTATTCAGCATAAGCCTACACTGAAAGAAAGTTAATACATATTTTGTCTCTGGAATTCCAGAATGTCCACACCACAATAAAAAAAAATCTGTCCTCAGTTCACATCAGAGGAAGATTCATAGGATATGAAACAACCAAACTGCTGATCTGAGCTAGTAGGCACAAATAAATGAGAAAATGCTCTCTTCTTAGTACACAAACTTTTCATGGCCTTGAACATTTGAGCCAAATAAGCACTTTAAGTTTGCCTTGCGGTGCCCCATGGTAGCTCTGAAGTCTCCAGCTTTACTGCTATAAAGGTAATAGCTCAAATATTGATCAAAAATGGTAGGACCTAGTTAATAAATTACATGCAAAAATAAGAAGCAATGTTATGAAACTTAAAGGGAAAGTACACCAGAATCAACCACTACTGAAAAGAAATTAAAAATTCAAGCATGTAACCCTGTGCAACCATTCCAAATAAAGTAATCAACTTGAACTTTATTCCTTATGACTTCATGGAGACATCTAGTTGAGCTGTACTCCTTTGGGATTTCATGGATACATCTTGTTTTTCTTGTCAATACTACAGAGGTAATTTGCCACTGCCCTCTTCCAGGCTGTTTTCCTACTTTCCAAAAAGGGGCAGTGGCACTGGGCATCTTTTAGTGCATGAATAACAGTGGTGGGTTTCAGGCGGTTTGCGGCGGTCCCCGCAAACCGGTTGGTCGGCAAACCCGGAAGTAAGTAACTTCCAGAAACGCCGAAGGGTCCACCCACCCACCCGTGTTTCTTTTTTTTTTTTAAGAGAACTTTTTTATTTTTCTTTGAAAAAAAACAAACACAAATATGTCATCATTTGTCAATCATTAAGACATTGAAATACAATTTTTTTTGTTGTGTGTACCCCTCCCTCCCTCCACCCCCCCATCCCCCCTCCTCCTTCCCCCCCCCGACTTCCCAGAACCCGTACACGGTATGGATTTTTAACTAACACAGTCTAAAATCTATTGAGAAAAAAGAAATAAAGAAATTAATGACATTCTAGATTGAACTTAGCTTCTTCTTACTGAACTAACTTTTAACAGTTTAAATCATTTCTGATCTTAAGCATAGGCTAACTGGAATTTCTTAGTCCCGTATTTATTTTGTATATAGTCAATCCATTTTTTCCAGTCTCGTTTATATCTCTCATTTGAATGATCTTTGAGATATGCCGATATTTTAGCCATTTCAGCTAAGTTTGTTACTTTCAATGTCCATTCTTGGATTGTAGGCAAGTCTTCCTTCTTCCAATATTGTGCCACCAACAGTCTTGCTGCAGTTATCAGGTGCAAAATCAAATTGGTCTCTACCACTGTAAAATCAGTACATATACCTAGTAAAAATAACTGAGGAATAAACTTTATCCTTTTTTTAAAAACATTTTGCATGACCCACCATATTTTTATCCAAAATGCCTTAACCTTTTGGCAGGTCCACCATATATGATAATATGTAGCATCGAGAGAACCACACCTCCAACATTTAGGCTGTACATTCGGATACATAGAAGCCAACTTTTTAGGATCTAAATGCCATCTATAAAACATCTTGTAAAAATTTTCTCTCAGATTTTGAGCTTGTGTAAATTTCACATTTCTTACCCAAATTCTTTCCCATGTATCCAACATTATTGGTTCCTCAATATTTTGAGCCCATTTTATCATACAATCTTTAACTAATTCTGTTTCCGAATCCATCTGTATTAATACATTATATATCCTCTTTATATGCATTAAGCTTTGATCTCTTATTTGTTTAAACAGATTATCCTCAACTTGAATAAAGCCAATTTTTTGATCTATTTTCCACCTAGCCTGTAATTGCCCATACTGGAACCATGTTTGAACTACCTTCTCCTCTTTTAATACCTCTAAAGATTTTAATTGTAATACCCCCCTTTCCGTGGTAAGAAGCTGTCTGTAAGTAAATCTATCCTGTTTTTGTGCTGTATTCATATTTTCAATTGCATGTCTAGGAATTGCCCACATGGGTATCTTGTCATTTAATTTATATTGGTATTTCTTCCAAACCCGCAATAAAGCATTTCTCAAAATATGACTTTTAAAGTTCTTATCCAATTTTTTGTTGAATAACAGGTAAGCATGCCAACCAAATACCAGATCGTGTCCCTCAATGTTCAATATTCTATCATTGGTTAAATGAATCCAATCACTAATTACAGATAATGCCACTGCATCATAATATAGTTTTAAATTAGGTAGTTTCAATCCTCCTCTCTCACGTACATCTTGCATTATTTTCATCTTTACCCTCGGCTTCTTTCCTGCCCACACAAATTTGTTGATACCCTTCTGCCATTCTAAAAGGTTCGCATCTTTTTAAGTATAGGTAACATTTGGAAAAGAAATAAAAATTTTGGTAAAATGTTCATTTTCACTGCCGCTATCCTGCCCAGCAAAGATAAGTGCAATTTCTCCCATTTTTTCATCTCTGTCTGTATGCTATGCCAAAGTGGTTCATAATTATGCTTATATAATTTCCCATTTGAAGTTAAAATGTTAACTCCAAGATATTTGACTTTTTAACTACCTCACATCCTAGCATCACTCCTAATTCTTCCTTTTGTTTAATATTCATATTTATAGCTAATATTTTGGTTTTTCCTAAGTTTATTTTAAAGCCAGACACTTGACCATATTGATTAATCGTATTCATTAAAACCATACTGGATTCCTGCGGTTGTTCCAATATTATGACCAAATCATCCGCAAAAGCGCGGACTCTATATTCTTGCTGCCTAATCTTGATCCCTTTTAAACCATCCAAGCCCCGTATTTTATTCAACAATACTTCCAAAGTTATAATAAACAATAATGGGGACAAAGGACAACCCTGTCTTGTACCTTTTCCAATTTGAAAAGAGTCTGTTAAACTTCCATTGACTATGATTTGTGCTGTTTGCTGTTGGTATATTGCTTTAATTGACTGTAAAAAATTATCTCCTATCTGCATTTTTTGCAATATCTTCAGCAGAAATTGCCAGTTAACTCGATCAAAGGCCTTCTCAGCATCCAAAAATATAAACGCAGCAGGGATCTGGTTGTTCTTTCCCAAATATTCTAATGCATTAATAATTAATCTGACATTACTTTTCATCTGTCTCCCTTGTATAAAACCTGTTTGGTCCGTATGTATCAATTGTTGAATGACCAACATTAACCTATTTGCTAATATTTTAGTAAAAATTTTATAATCTACATTCAGTAATGAAATGGGTCTATAATTTTTGGGTTGAGTAGTATCTTGATCTTCTTTGGGTATCAAAGATATAAACGCTGTCTTCCAAGATGGAGGGACTTTACCTTCCGTTTGAATCATATTAAATAATTCTCTAAGAGGTTCTACCATTTCTAACTGTAAGTTTTTGTAGTAAACCGCTGTCAAGCCATCTGTACCTGGTGCTTTCCCTGGCTTTAATTGCTTAATTACCTGCAGGATTTCCCCCGAGGTTATTGGTTGATTCAATTTTTGCCTGTGTTCTTCTCTAACTGAAGGTATTTTCTCCTTGTCTAAATATTTGTCTATGTCTAAACCATTAATTTTATCCCCTTTATACAGTTCTGTAAAAAATTCCCAGAAAGCCTTTTGAATCTCTTCCTGTTGGAACACCTCCTTCCCTCTGTAAATCAGTTTAGATATATTTCGAGTTTTCCTTTTTTTCCTAATCTGATAAGCTAACCATCTGCCAGGTTTGTTTGCATTACAAAAAGTATTGTGTTTTGCATATAATAAATTAGTAGCTACCTGGTCAGAGATCAACATGTCAAATTGAGATTTTAATATGTTAATAGCTTCCTTAACCTTTGTATCGTCTGGTTTCCTTGTTAACTCCAGCTCTTTTCTCTTAATTTCCTCTTCCAGTTCTGTTCGTTTTAGCCCTTGCTTATTTCTATGTGTTTTATTTATATT
This sequence comes from Thamnophis elegans, assembly GCF_009769535.1. Lineage (NCBI taxonomy): Eukaryota > Metazoa > Chordata > Lepidosauria > Squamata > Natricidae > Thamnophis > Thamnophis elegans. The sequence goes on along the minus strand of NC_045541.1, from coordinate 58,494,651 downwards.
CATCAAAACTCCTCTCATATACGCTTTGCTTGCATCCCATACAAATTCCATAGATGTACCCTTATTCATATTCAAAACAAAATATTCAGATAGTAATTTTTTACAATCATTAATATAGTTTTCATATCTAAATAAATTTTCATTCAGTCTCCAAAACCTTCTTGCCTGCACTACCCTTCCCAACTCCATCCAAACTGGGTTATGGTCCGAAAGGACTCTAGCTGCAATCTTTGTTTTCTTGACCCTAGAAAGCAAATCATTAGTGGTTAGAATAAAATCGATCCTTGAAAGGGATTGATGCCTGTCCGAGAAGAAAGTGAAGTCATATTCCTCTGCATTTCTTTCTCGCCAGATATCTCTCAATTCAAAATCATCCATAATGTCAAAGAAAGATTTGGGTAACTTTGCTCGCATCTTGGTATTTAGGCGGGAAATCTTCTTATCTCTCTTAGTATCTATCACTCCATTCCAGTCACCCAATAGTATACAGGAACTATAGTCCCACTGTACTAATTTAGCATGAAGATTTCTATAGAATCTATCTTGCTGTTGATTGGGAGCATAAATTCCCAAAAGTAATGTCTTTTTCCCTTCTAAGATTAAGTCTAAAGCAATATATCTTCCGAAGGGATCTGCTTCTATTAATTCAGCTTTCATATCTTTTCTTAAGTATACAACTATACCATTCTTCTTTTCCATAGCAGAAGCTGCAAAATGTTGACCAAGTTTTGAGTTGATCAAATATTTTTGATCAGTTGACTTGATATGAGTTTCTTGCAAACAAATTACATCGTTCTTAAACTGTTTAAGATAATGAAATATTTTCTTCCTCTTCTGTGGAGAGTTCAGTCCGTTGACATTCCATGTTAAAATCTTAGTTGTCATCTTTGGTTGGTTGAAGCATTTTTAGAGCTTCCTGCACGGCCTGTTTAACCTTAGGTCTAGCTCCTCCCACTGCTTCCAGATTTGTTGTTGTAGTTCCTTGATCGATGGCCGATGATTGTTGATGCTGTTGCCTCTTAGCTTGTTTCTCCATACGTCTAGTAGTCATGCGGCTAGGTCTTGGTTCCATAGCACCTTGCACTTCTAGAGAAGAGAGATGCTCCATCTTGTCTGGTGGTTGTGTAGTTTGCTGTCTATCCTGTCCTTCTTGTGGTCTTTCTCTAGGTCCAGATGGTGCAGGGTGTCCGGCCTTCAATATATTATAATAAAAATCTCGGGCTTTCCATACAGAGTTGAGGCGGTACCTTTGCTTATCAAATGTAAATATGATGCCAAATGGTGCATCCCATCTATACTGTATCTGACGATTTCTGAGTTCTTCGACCAAAAAAGTGTAGTCTCTTCTGGCTCTTAACATTTGAGGTGGTATCTCTTTCAAAACAGCCAGGTCTTGACCGCCAATTTGAAGCTTAGTGTTATAAGACGCTTGCAGTACCATATTTCTGAACTCTCTTGTAGTAAAATATATAACGATGTCTCGAGGAAGCTGCTTCTGCTTTGCCAGCCAGGAGTTAACGCGGTAAGCTTTGTCAATTTGCCAGCCTTGGTTGGTCCCTGGTCTTCCCATCAGGCGGTCAAAAGCTTCCGATAGGATCTGTTTCAGGTTCTCCTGTTTCTCCTCACGCAGCCCCCTTACTCTTAATGCGAACTCCATTTGTCGGTACTGTATCATAATAATTTCTTTTTCAGCATTTTCCACTTTTTGTTCCACCACCTCTGTTTTCAATGTCAAGTTAGCATTGGCATCATTAAGAACCTCTAGAGTATCTTCCACTCCAGAAATATGTTCTGTTAATACAGTTACAAGACTCAGCATGTCGTCTCTAATTTTATCAACCTTAGCCTCAAATTTCTCATACAACTCCTGTTTAAGTCCTTTTATTTCACTTTTAATTTCACTTTTAATTTCTTCTTTCATTTCTTTTATTTCCTCTTTTCTCTCCTCTCTATTATCTCTAAATTTATCTTCCATTTTAATTGTCTGTGCATTAAAAGCCTCGCTTAGATTACTCAGAAAAAATTCTTTCGTTAACACATCCCCAGCAGGGGGCGTAGGAAGCGGAGGCTGCAGCTTTGTACCAGGCACTGAGGATGTGCCCCTGGAAGTAAAGGGTGACGTCTTCAAGTTAATATTTGGTTTTGAGGCCATTTCAAAATTTGTCTGCCTGCAGTTAATAAAACTCTATTGCCTAAATATGCAGCTTTAAGTAAAGAGGCTTTTATTTTGAAATTTAAGGCTTGGCAAAAGTTTCAGTGAGTAAACATTGTAACAAGACCGTTCAACAGATTCATCACCATTTAACTTCCAAATAAGCAAAGTTAATGAAGGAGTAAAATTCTTCTATTGTGAAACCAAAACATGTGATAAGCTATCTCTTTTGTTTTGAATTCTTTTGAAGTCTTGTGAGAATTAGCAAAAAGTGTTCGTTATTACCGGAGAAACCAGCCTGCTCGGCGCCATTTTAAAAGCCTCTGAGTAAATAATTTTTCGGAGGAGAAAAAGAGAAGAAGCTAAAATGTTGATAAGCAATTATTGTCCTCGCAGTAAACGGATTCAGCTCGTGATAAGATTAAATCAAACAAAACTTAGAGCAGAGTGGGAGAGACCTACTTTGTCCTGCACAAGGCAGTTGGAAGTTCCCAGCACGGACAGCCGTTCTGCCTTGGGCTAGCCCCCCTTTCCTTGCAAGCACAAAAGCTGCAAAAATCGAAGAGCATTTGCCAGCAAAACAGTTTCTTCTTTCCCTCTTGCCTGAAGGATAAGAAAACCTGATAAGACGTCAGATGGAAGATCCTCTAATCAGGTACGTAGCCAGGAATTCGGAGGCAGCTGATTTTTTGCTGCTTCCACCAGTAAGCTCCTCCCAGGAAGTCCACCCACCCGTGTTTCTTACCCGGTTTTGACAAGTTCTGCACTTCCACGCATGTGCAGGGCGCATAGAGCGCCTGTGCGATCCTCCAGGAGCAGCTGGAGCATCACACAGACGCTAGTACGCATGTGTGCACTGCGCGTCTGCACGAGGACGCCGCCGGCCCCATTCCAACCGAACCGGTTGGAACGGGGTGAGAAACCCACCCCTGATGAATAACCAATATTCATCAAGTTCTGTGGCTTCAATATCCAATAGTTATAGGAATATATATAAGGTTGGACCTCTTTCCAACCCTTTCACCATCAGTGGCCATATGTTTGTGGGTACAAGGCAGGGGTGGGTTCCTACTGGTCCTTGCCAGTCCTTGTGGACCAGATGGTCGGTGAATCCGGAAGTAATTAACTTCCAGGAACGCTGGTACCGGTCCTGGCCCCTGTCACTGCAAAGCGCCCTTGCCGACAAGGCAGCGTGACCTGCTCAGCATGTAGAAACAGCAAAGGAAGGAACAGGAGAGGAGTTCCAAGTGGGGCTTTTCAAACAGCCGAACTCCTCTCATGTCCCTTTCTTTTGCTGTTTGAACAAGCCGTGCGGGTTGCGCTCCCTTGTCCTGGCTGCCCCACTGTCCATGCGCGCCTATGTTTTCCAAGGCATGGAGCGATTCCTGAGCCCATCCGTCACCCCCATGGAAAACATAAGCATGCACGCACAGCCTGCACAATTACAGCCCCGGAGAGTGGAGACTCTCAAAAGGAAGCCAGAGGCAGCGGGGCAGCTGGGTCCCTCACCCTCAGAGGGAGGAAGGGCCAGTTGAGAGAGGGGCTTTGGTCCTGCTGCCTCTGGTGGGCAGCGGTGGAGGCCTGCGGTGAAGGTTCCGTCCCTCATCCTGGAGCCATTGGTCTTGGGATGTTCTGCAGAGCCCCTCAGGGAAGAACACCGCTGCCAGATACTTTTTGCTCCCATGTCTGCAGAATGCTGCAAAAAGCCATGAATACAGGCCAGTTGTTGAGTGTTTCAAATGTGATTGGAACACTCAACAAGGTGACCACAGTATGTGTGTTTGTGTGTCTGTTTCTGTGTCTATGTGTGTGTGTGTGCACAGAGAGATAGAGGGAATGAGAGACAGACACAGACACAGAGAGAGAGAAAGAGAGAGAGAGAGACAGACAGACAGACACAGAGAAAGAATCACATAGAGAGACACAGAGGGAGGGGGGGAGGGAGGGAGGGAGAGGCAAAGACACACACACAAACACACACAGACTCACACACAGAGAGAAAGAGAATGAGAAAGAAAGGAAGAAAGAAAGAAAAAAAGAAAAAAGAAAAAGTGAGAGATGAAAGAAAAAAAGAAAAAAGGGACAGAGAGACAAAACGAAGGAGAGAGAGAGAGAATGAGAACACATGGCCAGCAAGCCACTCCCACCAGGTCACATGGCTGGCAAGCCACTCCCACAAAGAAGGAGGCCACACCCACAAAGTAGGTTCAAAATTTTTTTGAAACCCACCACTGGTACAAGGGTGCATAATGGAAAACATATAATGTGCTACATTCACTGTCATCTGAGTCAGATTATCAGTGTGTAAACCCAGCTATTCTAATTTATTTCAATAAACCATTAACATTAATTTCTGTTTCTAATTCTGGCATCCTGAGAAGCTATAGATATTGCGGAAAACATAAATAAGAATTTATTTTTATGTATAATGTCCTTCCAGCTTCATCAGAGGAGCGTATGAAAACCAAAGCATATGAAACAGAACTTTCATTTCCTTTCTATTGATTCATTCTTGCATGAGATTATAAGGTTAATTACACTATGCTCAATTCAGTCTAAATTAAAATGGTATCAGAGAAATTAACTAGCTTCATTTGGACAAAAGAGAGAGAGAAAGAGAAACTTTTATGGCTATCTTTAGATGACCTATATACAGTTGGAAAGTAATTATTAAAAAGCTAAAGTAGCATCATTTTAGAGGAAAAGTTAGTGTTTGGTCACTATGGAGAAGTAAGACAGTCACATAAAAAGATAGAGAAAAACTGAGGAGAATGCTTATGTTTCCAGCAAAAGATAAGTTGTACCAATTAGAAAGTGGGAAATAAAGCTAAACCTTATTAAGAAAGTCAAGCATGAGAAATTTAGACTTAGTCATGCACACATTCATTATCTGTACCTATCTATACAAGAATGTTGTGCTCAATGCTTTTATCTTGTGTGCCTAATAACCTTTTGAACTTGGAATTATAGTATCCAGATTTGACCTGAGCAAGAAACAAATCAAAATGAAGAAATTCTTCCAACATTTCCATTTAAAAAGCCAGTATCTGTATGAGGCTGTTTCAATATGAGGCTCAAGCTCAATCCCTCCAAGACTGAGTGGCTATGGTTTCCGTCATCCTGATTTGTGCATCTTGTTCCATCTTTGATTATAGGGGGAGAAATTTTAGCCCCCTCAGAGAGGGCCCGCAATCTGGGAGTCCTCCTGGATACGCGGCTTAGTTTAGAAGAACACCTGACGCCCGTGACCAGGGGGGCCTTTTACCAGGTTCGCCTGGTACGTCAGTTGCACCCCTTCCTGGATCGGGATGCTCTGTGCACAGTCACTCATGCCCTCATCCTATCTTGCCTGGACTACTGTAACACCCTTGAAGAGCACCCAGAGGCTTCAACTGGTCCAGAATGTGGCTGCATGGGTTATCATGGGGACACCTAGGTGCTCCCATGTTGCACCCCTTTTAGGCAACCTGCACTGATTGCTGGTTGTCTTCCGGGTGCGATTCAAGGTACTAATTATGACCTTTAAAGCGCTGCATGGCTTAGGCCCAGGATACCTGCGAGACCACCTACTGCCACCGGTAGCCTCCCACCATCCAATGCGATCCCACAGAGTTGGCCTCCTCAGGGTGCCGTCGGCCAGACAGTGTCGGCTAGCGACCCCCAGGGGGAGAGCCTTCTCTGTGGGAGAGCCTTCCCTCTGGAATGAGATGCTCCCAGAGCTTCATATAATCCCCGACCTCCAGTCCTTCCGACGCGCCCTAAAAAGTTGGCTTTTCCAGCAAGTCAGCCTGGCCTGAACAAAACAAAATAAATTATTGATTATTGTTAATTTTAATTGAATTTTTTTTTAAAAAATGTTATTGTTAATCTTAATTGGTTTTGTTTTTTGGATATTCTATTTATTTATTTTTAACTTTTGTAATATGTGTTTTTTTAATGTTGTACGCCCCCCTGAGTCCTTGGGAGAAGGGCGGCATATAAATCCAATAAACAAACAATATGACTTTGAAGCGCGGAAAGAGGCAAGCGAGAACATCCACAATCATGTGACTAAAATCCTTGCTCCCTTTTTAGTATGGGACTTGATTTTTTTTAACCTTCTTATTGTGGACACCTGGCTTTAAATAGGGGAAATTATCTCTATTATGCATTCATCTGCCTGATTATTGTACCTTGTTTGTACAAGCATGAATTAATAATGCCACCCTGAATTTCTCCTTGTAAAGATTATGTACTCTCTGTTGTATCGTTTCTATTTAATTCATTTGTAAATGGGCATTTGCTCCACAAAACTTAAAACAACACTGCCACTGAATAAAAAAGGACCCCACTGTATTACCAAACATGAACTTACACCATTTAATCCAATGTTCAGTAAGGTTACTCAAAATTATATTTAAACTATTGTGAAGCTTAGATAAACTACTAAGCTTATCTCAAATTTATGTTCCGTCATGAAGTTGCTGGTGTCCTTCAACAACTTTCTTTGTTAACTTAACTGGTTGTGCAAGGTTGCTATGAAGAAACCTTCATACTAACCTTCATTTTTGTTTAAAAAAATAAATCAGAAAAAGAAAGAAACTGGAAGAGTATTAAGGAAGGTATTTGAGTCATAGTGAAACTGATGGCACCATATTGCCTACAGGACTTACTTAAACAACTAATGCTATTTAGTCTGTTTCTATGACAGCTTGTTTCTAAACTGAAAACCTCATAGTTGTACATTATTTTAAAGGTATCTGAAATCTTGTCATTTCTTTCATGTCTCCTTTCTTTGGTTTCCATAAATATATTGTCCTTTAATTTAAAATAAGGGTTATTTTTTTTCCTCATGGGCAAATCAGGTTGCTTTAGCTTATTTTTCTCTACATGTTTTTGTCTTCCTGTATAATTTATATCCTGATAATTAAAAATGGCTCTGCATGCAAACAAATACCTTCATATGAAACAATTTTTCACAAGCATGTGATAGACAGGTATGTTTTCATATTTCAAATTACCATAGTTCCATAAATCTATACTAAAAGCCATGGAGCACAAATTACTAATTCTACATTTCTCATATATTCAGATACAATTATATAGTAATAGCAATAGCACTTAGAGTTATATATCACTTCACAGTGCTTTGCAGCCCTGTCTAAGCAATTTAAGAGTCAGCATATTGCCCACAACAATCTGGGCCCTCATTTTACTGACTTCAGATGGATGGAAGGCTGTCAGCAGAAGTTACCTGCAGTACTGCATTCCTACTACAGTGCCACTATGGCTCATATAGTCAGATCCCTGACAAAAATTGGTTAGAGCTTGTCTGCCTTGGCCAATTAGCTAAATAGTAGCAAATAATAATTAAAGATAGGCATGTGCAATGATATAGAAAACAAGAATTACAAAAGTTTGTGGTTTCCTTGAAGCAATGTAACATCTGAAATTCTGGAAAAAAAGTTCTTAAAGATTAAAAGTATTGCCACAAACCAAACATACTTTGGTGGTTCTGAAAAATAAGTGACAGAAGGTCTTTTAAACATGTCTTTAGAACATGCACATCAAAGAGCTGTTCCTGCTGAGAAAACATAGGTAATGAACCTTCTGATTTGAGTTAATTACTGAAAGAGAAAATAAACTGATGTACTGATTGAAACAGTAAGATTGTTGCTGAACTCAAGTCAATACTCAGCAAATTCATGCACAGTTGACACCCATTTTGGAAAAAAATAATAATTATAAGCTTGGAGTGCTGTAAACTAAAATATCCTTTTTTGCAACAGACTTTTAACTACAAATAGATTTGGAAAATGAGTTTAAATGGCTAAATTATTTCATCTGGCAACCCAGCCAGAGAATTTACCAACATTATAAATACAAGCTGAATAAATATACAAAGATAGCTTGATTTCAATTTGTAAAAAACTAGCCTGGTTATCTCATTACTGTTTTCTATTATTCTGGTGTTACAGACCAAATTGTAGTGCACACATTATTAATCAGTTTCCTCCTCAGTGATAATGTGCAGACAACACCCTTTATAGATGGCACTGCAGATAGGCCAGCAAATGGCCCTGCTACCAGTTGCATTGTAGCCTTTTGTAATTGACAGGTAAAATTTTGTCAATTCACATATTTTCTAAGTGTCATCCAAAATTTATTTGATATGACACCAAGTATGCCAAAAACCACTAGAACCACTGCAGATACTTTCAATCTCTATTTTTCAGATCTAGATATTTTTTGATCTCCAATTCTTTGTCTTCCATTTTACAATTTCCTGGTATTGCCACAACTATCCAATATTTTCTTCTTTTCAATCGCAGTTAGAACTGGTGTGTTATGAGTCTATACTTTATTCTATATTTAGAAATTTCAAAACATTTTAACCTGCTTATTTTCAATTTCTTTTTGAACTATACTTTATGTTCCCATCATTTTTTTTATTACTGGCACATGATCATTTTTACAGATGTTCCAGTGAATCATTTTCTGCAACTGTGTTATATTGGCTGTTTATAATCAATTTGTCAATCTTCTTGGACAAGTCTATATGTTCTATATTTTTTCTGCTTTTTTGTACATCTGCATTTTGGATTATTTGATGGGGTTTTTTTCCAATTCCAGCATTAATTATATTAGTTCAAACAGCTTGTTTTTGTGCAGCCAAAATCAAGCCTTCCATTTCTTGCAATTGCAAGTCATAACAGGTTTTATCATTACCCACTTTCCTCACAAAATTTTGTAGAAATTGACCATGTCCTTTTCTTCTGTTAGCATTGTTATCACACTTTCTTATTTTTTCTTGAACATTTAGTAAGATCCAGGTTTAAACTTGGATTAATTCTTTTTTTTTTTTTTTTTTTTTTTTGGCTGTCTTTTATGTAATCAGCCAGTGCATGTTTTTCTCCTTTGGCAGTTAGTTTGACTTCTGCCTCCATTTCTTCTGAGCTAGTATAAACTTTCAATATGGGGATATAATGAATAGTTCCTGTATTAGTTTGTTATTGTTGTTGTTGTTATTTGCCCAAACTGGATACAAGTTGAGCTTGTATCCAGTTAATAGTTTCAGCAATATATTATATCACAGGTATGCTCCAAACATTGGTGCCTTTGATGGCATTTACACCATTCAGTTTTTAGTAATTTTCTCACTCTTTCGATGTATACTTTACTAACTACCTTTTCAATTTGTCCATGTTTGATGTTATCCAGGTATAAAATGCTCATTTACTTGTTACTCACAAGTAACATAACCAACTCCTGGCTTATGGGATCTTCTATTGAAGTTTTCAGTGATGATGTTAAGTAGAACATCTTATAAAGGAAGAAGTTGGAACTGCAAGTGTAAAAAAATAAACTACAAGTAAAACAGTCTACATATACATCAAGAACTGGGGACTGTAGTGGTGTGTATGTAGTATATTACAATATTTGGGAAATGTGTTGTTTTCCTTTGTTCTCTCCCTCTTTACATTGTTTCTAACCTATGGTTCCTTGATAGCTTCAGGAGTGATCTGGGCATATTTCACTTTTTTTAAAAAAAAATCCTGGGAATAAAGCTGCTGTTGTTTTCTTTTTATCTTTCTGCAGCAGTATTACCATTTAGAGGAGCATGTGGTGTGTTGTTTTTTTACATTTGCCTCATCTGTTCATCCGCAGTTGGAAGATACTAAATCAGAATGGAGGGAGAGTATTATGACCTTCATCACTTTCTCAGTGTTTGTATTCTATAATTGTGTTCCCCATAAGAAGCTTTTTCTACTTTTGTCAGCATTGAGAAACTGCAGTTATCTGTAGGCTATCTATTCCCATGGTGAGCCGTAATAGAAATCAGGAATCACACAGTGTTGTAGAATCACCTGAAGGTTTAATTTTGCTTGGTCTTTTTACTCTAATTTAAAATGTACTGTATCATATTTTATTATCTCCTCCCCGCTCCTCCCGCTAAGATGTCATTGTTTGCCTCACAGCATTTAAACTGCTTATATCTACCAGCAATTACAAATGTAACTAGATACCTTGGGAATGTTGACAAGGAATGTTCAAAGTCTGAGCACAGTGCAGATGACACTGTCCCCAAACTGTGAATGTTGTGATTTTAAGTTATCCTAGAGTCTATTGTGCAATCTTGAGATGGTTGCTTTTAGCCTGATTAACAAACATAGAGAAAAAGTAAGTAGGTTACTTAAAGTTTTAAATATGACACAGTTATACAAACAATTGTTTAAAATGTCTCAGCAAAAGAGAGTCTACCCCTTTCTGGATTTGGGCTTGTGATCTTTCTCTCTCCAAAGGGAACATGGTAGAAAATAGTGAAAGAACTATCAAAATTTTGCCTTCCTTTGCACTAGTTGGGCAACTAAAGTAAATGCTACCATCTCACAGACTTAGCCAATATATGTCATGTGCTAGTACTACATAAAGTAAGCCAGTTAATATGAGAAGTGAAGGCTGGATCACTTGGATTTTGCAAACTCAACCAATATGTTAAGCATGTGCCAATCTATAATTTTAAAAATGTAAAGAAAAAATAATGATGATGATAAGATTTAGATTTGTGTTTCCTGAATTCTGTGGAAATCAGGGTCCATGAATACAGTATTTAATAACTGACACTCTTGCCCAGAAATTGAGTGATAATATCAACATTTAAAACTGAGTTTGTATATTATATACACCTGTCAGCTTAAACTATTTGGCCATCCTTGGATTTTGAGATGCACATCAAAGTGAATGCTTTAATCAGGAGGCTTTGGAAGGCAATGTATTCAAGACAAAGCTGATATTTTATCATCCTTATTTGAATAAGCTGAAAGAACCAGTTTCACCTTGGAATGTATAACTTGGATAATTGCCTCTCATCTGTGTAGAAGCTAGATGGGAATGTTGCTTGGTGAATGCTGTGGTTTCATTCACATGAAAATACTGATGGATTCATTTGCATGAACCAGCAACAGATTGAACCCTTCACTGTAGATTTTTCTCTGAAATGAGGTAGATGATAGAGATAGGAAAACCTTTTCTTGATCTGCATATCTATGACATCAATCAAATGCTTCCTGAATTAATACACAGGTTTAAAATTTATCTTGGCACCCCATACTTCTCTTATCATTTGAAATGCAGATTCATCAGCAGATGGGAATGAAGCCCCCACTCCACCCCTTTATTTAGCTTCAGAACTATAAAACTATTACTGCCAACACTGAGCATCAAACAATGAGTTATGGTGAGGCAATTTCCATCTTGTGAAATTAAACTGCCTACTAAAATATATGCATTCTCTGTGGTAAGCAAACTACAGTTGCTTTAGGTAAAGAAAAATACTTGCTCTGTAAAACAAAAAAGAAAGAGCCAATTTGGTGTTGTAATTAAGGCAGCAGGCTAGAAATCAGGACTGTGACTTCTGGTCCTTCCATAGACATGAACTCAGCTGAGTGACTTTGGGCCAGTCTCTCTCTCTCTCTCAGCTCTAAGATGCTCACAAGGGCAAACCACTAAAAAGTTTTGCAAAGAAAATTTCAGGAACTAGTCCAGGGGGTCTCCAGGAGTCAAAAATGACTCATACCCTCATTCTTTCCTCTCTCTCTCTCCCTCTCTCCCTCCCCCCCTCACATGCCTTGGAAAAATCAGCCTACTAAATGTGACCCTTATAATTTTATGCATCTTTTTATTTCCTTTTTCATTTGAAGCCTAGTGCACAAATTGGCATGAACTGGCTTATGAGAGCATCTAAACAGACACTGCATGTTTAAAGAAATACTGATTTGTTGGTCCTTGAAAGATTGCAAACCATTCTGGGATAGTCTTTGATACTGAAACTTTTATGGAACCCTAGTTCTGATTTTTAAATCCATTTTAATTATTATTGTATTGTTATTCAATGATCTCATGATATATTTAAAATATTTCATTGATAAAATATGCTCTAGTTAGTAAAAATGCTAAAAAATAAACTATGAATTAAGACAAATGATACACAGAAATTGTTCACCTAAATTATACCATGAGTTAATAGAATTAAGTCATAGAATTTCAGTGTAATTCCCAATTAATTAATTCATAGAATTCACATTTAATAAAATTCCCACTACTCTATTAATCATGCCAGTTATTAGTAGAACTGAACTGTGTTGAGGACCAAATGGTTTGAAAGTCTGTTTAAATCATGAGTGTTCAGAAGAGAATGAGAAAAGGAAAACACAACTGATTCATTTTCACTAAGAACCTCACAATGAACTGGACTAATCAAGAATTCCCATAATGCATAATATGTCACATAAAGTTATGTGGATTTATAAACTATGACCAAGTTCATTTACAACATTTAAACATAATACAGCTTCTTTGGTTTTATAAGGTAAAGGTAAAGGTTCCCCTCACACATATGTGCTAGTCATTCCCGACTCTAGGGGACAGTGCTCATCTCCGTTTCAAAGCTGAAGAGTCAGTGCTGTCTGATGACATCTCTGTGGTCATGTGACCAGCTTGACTAAACGTTGAAGGTGCATGGAACACTGTTTTATACATGATGTCTAAATTCTTAGCATTATATACAAATTGGGCCACTATTGCTAGTTTAAGGAACAAGAATTAAACACATTGGCTTAATATTATCTATAAAAATTACCAAATCTATAGTGCAGTGCATTTTGAAGTGTGTACATATTGATTTTTCAAATTTCTCAACTTCTTGATATAAAATATGATGTGTTATTTTACATTTTATTTCCATAGCCATAGGTTTTAGACAAATCTGTTTAAAATTTCAGTCCTCATTTTCAAAGGTATTGCTATAGAAACATATGTTTTCTACCTAGGTAGATCTTATGAAAAGAAAACATACCTCTAATAGATTTATACAGCTGGAATCCTTCTGAAGATGGAAAATTAAAATTAGGTAGAGAAAGACATTTTGCCTAGAAACAGCTGGTGATACCGTAACCATTTATCCAAAGGATTGAGACTTACCCAAATGATGTCCTCCTGTCTGTACTGCTTCCAGTTGCGACCTGTATCACTGAACATTAGACTGTAGCTTGTGGTCCAGTCTGAGCTTCCATATCTTCCCTGAGTAGCAATGCCTGTAATCTCTACTCTGTCTCCCAAATCAACTTGGAGCCATTGTTCCTTACTAGAATCCAAAGGGGACCAGCCACCAGCTCCTAAAAGAAAAGATAACCCAGAATGATTCTTATATTCCTGCATCTACTTTTTATGAGTGATACATCTTTATTACAATGTTCTGGAGAATGTACTGTTAGCCAAAAAATTATTTCCTTCAGGGTTGCATATTTTTCCTGATTTCCATTACTCAAAAACATATCCTCATATAGGCCATGGAGGCTTGCCATAAAAGGCCCATTCTAGCAGGAAAATTTATAATTGCTTCTCACCCTGTTTCTACAGGTACATCAAGTCCCAGGTAGTGATTTATGATTGAAGTTTGTGCTTGTTAATTCTCTTAATGCTTTTTGCTTGTTGTCCTGTTTACCAGATATGGACAGGTAGATTCTGTTTAGAATCTAAATCAGGCATAAGGAATATTTTTGTTTGGCTTGCCTTTTAATTTTATTTGACCTTTTTTTAAACTAATACATCAACTGAAATTCAGTTTTTACTCAATTTTATCTCCTCATGACATATGTACATATATATTTATAAGAACTTTTTCTTTTTAAAAAAAAAATCTCAAAATACCAAGGTTCACGGCATTTAAATTTGGGACTTCACTTTAGACAATACTGTATATATTTTTTATAAAACATAGTCTCCAGTGTGTTAAGCTTGGAATTGAAAGAACAAGCAAGCAAGACATGTTACTTGTGATTAGAGATTAGAATGCCAAAGTGAGAAATATTAAGGAGGAAAATTTGATGGACTGTATGGCTTAGGAAAATAAAATGAAGCAAAAGAAGGGCTCATCAAATTTTCACTAATCCAGGTGTTTGTTTGCTTTTTGTTAGTAACATAGTCCTTATAATCAAATGATGCCTATATATGTGAACATCTCTAGATGAATTTGATAAAAGCTAAATTGTTTATATTATTATTAAAAGGAGGTTTAAGAACTCAGATATAACAGCAAAGATGTAGCCAAGGACTAACTATAGAACAAGTCACAAATTCTTCCTACATAGGTTTCAAATTAAACTAAAGTGAAAGAAAAAAAAACCCAATTAGTTTCTCCAATATGATCTTGATCATATACCAACATTTTCAAAGAAATCAACATAATTGTTTTGAAAGTTCTGAACCTTATTGAAGGAGGAAGCATGGAATTAATTTAAATAAGTTGTTATGGATGAATGTGAAAGCAGACTACAGGAGATCAAGAAACAGAAGGAAGCTAATTGGATATCAGAAAAAAGGTGGATATTGTCAAAAAGAAAAGAAGTGTCAAAGCCAAGACTGTTAAAGATCTCAGGAAGCAATTCAATTTCAGAAAATTGTGAAAAAAGACAAAAAAAACATCATTACAACAACATCTCTAATGACATCAAAGATAAAAACAGATATGGAAAAATAATAAAAGTCTTCCAAATGATCTCAGAACTCAGGAAATTCCAACATCAAATTGGTATGCTGATGTCATAGGAGGGGAGCCATATTAATCCATAGTTTTAACTCTGATCTGTGAGTGTAATACAAGATTGACTGATTAGACTACAGTATCAAAAGCAAACAAACAGTAATCTCATAGCATCTTTTCTGACTAATACATGGTGGAAGGATAAGCTTTTATTTCACCATAGGAATAGATAGCAGTACATCCAAAGAAGATCAAACGTGGATGGAATAGACTGAAATTTTATACAATAGAGATTTCAACTTTCAAACTACTTTATAAGATATTCTATGAACCTCTAGTAGAAGAACCAAAATTAGATGTGTACTTTTGTCATCATCAAGTTCAGAAGACTACAAAAATTGTTGGAATATCTGCAAAATCATGGCAAGGAATAGAAAAATAATCAGCAAAGGCTATAGTCAACTTATGGTAATAAATTTGGAGCATGGCATAATGGCTAACAGTTTTACAATAGTGGCCAACAATGCCAACATCAAAAAGACAAGAGTTAAGAAAGAGTGCAAAAATCATACAATATCTTTGATTTCACACGTAAGCAAAATAATTGGCAGGAAAGTCCAGTGTAGATCAGACAGATCCCAGTCTTAGAAGGGACAATGATGATCTGAAGTGCTGAATAGTTTCTACTTGTTAGGATGAACAGGAAAAAGAGCCAGCAGTTAAGAAATATTCCATAGACCATTGAAGTGCTTGGTAGAGTAAAAATCCAGGTCTTTGAAAAGAGAGATTCAGATACCGTGGTCAGTGTTGGGTTGCAGGTGGTATGCCCCGGTATGGGCATATCAGTGCCTGCCCAGAGCACTGGATACCATTCCAGTATGGTGCTCCGGAGGGCCCACCCCCCCGCCTGAGCTCCTTACCTGTATTTGAACTCTTCGGCGCTTCTGTGCATGTGCATGGAGCACACGGAGCCTGCGCGATGCTCTGCCGAGCAGCTGGAACATGGCAGAGGCTCACGGAGGCATTGCAAGTGGTAAGGACACATGCACACGCTGCTCACATTCATGTGGTAGACATCAGGCCTTGTTGCACTGTACCAATTGCAATGGGATTCGGAACCCACCACTGGTCCATACCTACAAATATCAGACCTGTGCAAGCAATGGCTTTCTCTGTGGCACACTACAAGTAAAAGTTGGAGTTTGAAGAAGCAGCAGTTTGAATTACAGCATCAATGAAAGATCTGAAAGATCAAGTTAGGGATAGTTTCACCCGGACAAAATCTAGCTATGTAGTTTCCAAGCATTGACATGAACTTAATCACATTGCACTCATGTCGGAGTACTGAAGTTCTTCTAGGTTGAAAGGATTAGCTGGTGACATCACTGCCCTTGGACTGCCAAGTTGTGGGCTCCTTTCATGTCCCTGGCAAGAGCTAGAGTGAAGGATGGGAGCTCGCCCCATCCCACAGCAGCACTCAGGACTCAAGCATAAGCTTGCTGTTTGTCAAGCCAGTGTCTACCCATGCAACCCATCATGCTCCTCCTCAACTTAATAGCACATAATGAATTTGCAATTGTTCACAAAGTTACTTACAACTTTTTTGTAGGAAAGTGGGCCTTCAGTCTAGACTATCCAGTATATTTTTTATAAAATATGGTCTTCAGTGTGTTAAGTTTGGAGCTGAAATAACAAGCAAGCAAGACATACTACTTGTGGTTAGAGATTAGAGCTATATATAGTTTTTTTTTACAATATTCTTGTTGTTTTGCTCAATTAATATAGAAAGAACTAAAGGCAAGTTTCTATTTTTCTTTTCCTCACAAGTATTTCCCTGAACCTTCTCTCCCTGGGCGGGGCAGGGTATCTCTCAGAGTCCTTCGAGATTGGGCGGCATACAAATCCATTAAAACCTTAAACCTTAAAACCTCTCACAAAAATATTTGCTGAATATTTCAGCTTGCTCAAAGAATGCTATACTTTCTTTCATGCCAAATGTTTCAGCATTCCCTTGTGATATATAAGCTCCAGAGAGCATATGCCAGTTGTTGAGGCCCAGGAAAATGAAAGTTTATTACTACATTAACCATAGCATGTAGCAGCAATAAGATAAGAATAGGTTCAAAGCCCAGACTGAACATTACACAAAAGGCATATTTCAATTACTTGATTCCCTTATTAATAGCTGCTCAGCAATTTTGTTTGGTTTTATTGTTCTGTTAAATTCCCCATGTTCATTGTCTACAATATTTTCAAATCTCCCATAAAACTACAGTACATATTTATAATGTAAACATGCTAACATATTTTTCCTTTCCTTAGGAAAGTAGAGGCATGGCACAAAGACATAAATTCTTCCTGAGATTCACGTTTAATGCTCACCACAAGTTGGATGTTTTATATGGTCTGAGAGATGTCCATTTTTAATGATGATATGCCTTCTTATTTAAAATATAAACATAAAGCCCACTCTAGTTTGTTTTATTTTTAGGATTCAACAATACGATGCACAAAGAAATGCAAATAAGACTTGCAGAGACAACGGTAGGTGTTAAAAATCATTTTAGGAGAAATTGGTGTGATGGAACTAGTAAAAGTGTGAATAAATACATATCTTTCTGCAGTGCTTTAGTATTGTGAATCCTTATTTTAAGTTGTAAATGTAATCCATATCTGAATAAATGTTCCTCTCTAAGAACTCTCTTCCGTAGAAATTTATTGAAATTTTAATATCCCCAATTAATGATGATAATTTAGGAGACAGCTATATGCACTGGAGTGAAATATAGTTTTCTTCTGATTTAGATTCAAGTATTGTTCAGTCTATGTCAAAGTTCAGGTGCATTTGAAGAATTAACAAAAACGTCTGAGGAAATTTTGGAGAAGCTAAATGAATTTCATTAAGATTAGGAAAATCCCATCAAGGGATATCTTATATTCCTAGAAGCAGTTATGTTCCAATAACCCAATGGAATTAGAAATGATATTTTAATTAAAATGCCAAACAATATTTGAAATGTCTTCTTGAAATATCACCCACTATATTCTCCTAATTTTTTAATGTCATAGAGGCATGTTGTCTAGTAATTTCTAGTGACTTTCAGAATGCATCAAATCTGAATAGAGAAAAGGGGGCTAAGTTTAAAAGCTGAGATAGAAGGAAAACAGCAAAGATAATAATGAAAATAGATTCTGTGTGAATATATTTCTTGTTAAATAATCCTGTTAAAAGTAGTTATCAAATGCTGTTCAAAGTAAGGCTATCAGATCCAAGGTGCAAAAGTCTGGTTAGCCACTGTATGGAAGCGGCTAACCAGACTTTTTGTAGAAAAAACAAAAACCAACACAGTTTTGGTCACCACATTACAAAGATGTTGAGACTTTGGAAAAAGTGCAAAGAAGAGAAACTAAGATGATTAAAAGCCTGGAGACTAAAACATATGAAGAAGGGTTGGCAGATTGGGGTTTGGCTAGCCTATAGAAAAGAAGATTAGAGCAGTATTCCAGTATTTGAGAGGCTGCCACAAAGAAGAGGGGATCAATTTATTTTCCAAAGCACCAGAGAGAAGGACAAAAAACAATGGATAGAAACTAATCAAGGAGAAAAGTAATCTGGAATTGAGGAGAAGCTTCCTAACAGTGAGGACAATTAACCAATGGAACATACCATCAGACGCTGTGGATGCTTCACCACTGGAGGTTTTTAAGAAGAGACTGGACAGTTACTTGTCTGAAATGGTATAGGATCTCCTGCTTGACCAGAAGATCTCCAACGTACCTTGCAGTTCGATTCTGATTCTGAAGCCAAAAGTCAGTATTTTTATATCTTGGCTACCATCTGAATGTTGAAGTTAGCTTTGTAGATCAGATCTGATAGTATTAATTCAATTCAATTTCTGTATCTATTTTTCTCAAATAAAGTTACACTTTTTAGAGTTGAACATCTAAAAAAGTTTCAATCCTTTCCATTTAAAGGAGGTACACTATTTCTGACTCTTTTGTTACATTCCATCAAAACTCCCAAACAGACTAATGTAACTAATAAGAAATATAAAACAGCCAACATATCAACCGAACCCTTTGAATCTAAACATTATTTAAAAATGGGCTTAAACTATTTGATTCTATCATACCGTCTAAACAGTGAAGTCAAAGAGAATATACTCAGATTTGTAAAAAAAACTAACATGAGTTTGATAGAACTTATTTTCCATCTATGATGAAATCAGCTTGCTCCAATGGTGACCTTTTGAAAGAATACTTTTAATAGAGGGGAAATGCTTAAAACATCAGAAATTTGAAAGTCAAAATCTGCTGTTTTAAATTAAAGGAAAGGATTTCACCATTTCTATTCCATATAATGTTTTCCGTCCTCAGCACCAAGAGAAGCAATTAGTCATACTTTTGAACAAAGGATGCTATCACAACTAGCAGATTCAGAACTGATCATTTTTGATCTAACTCAAAATGGAGAAAGTAGTGAACCATTTGCTATGGACCTTTTCATAATTATTAAGTGCATCTGTAAAAGAAGTAATATGCCAACTACAAGATGTGAACATATAAAATTCTAGTTCACAGATTTCCATTTCCAAGTTCTGTTAAAGTTTTATTTAAAAAAGTTTTGAGGAGACAGTGTGGCACTTTATCACATTGGTTGATTTAAGGTGCTGAATCCAGATTTAGTTCCTAAATGTAGATTGGAAAGAACAGCATGATGTTGTGGAAATGGCTTCCTTGATTCACACTCAACTCTGGTGACTACATGGAAATTTTGAGTACATGCTGGCTCAGGAATTCTGGGAGCTGAAGTCCAGAGATCATAAAGGGACCATAGTTGTCACCCCTGTTTTACAGTCTCCCAGTGTGTTGCCTGGCTCCCTACACACATAGGCATGTATAGCAAGAGTTCTACAGGTGTTTATTCAACCCCCAATAAACAGGTCCTCGGAGAGCACCCCTGTAACATGGGTCCAGATTCCAAGCTCCATACTGCAATAGTCACTGGGTAACCAAGTCTAATGGTCACACACAAAGTCCAGGAAAGCATGCAGGAGTCAAACAGACCAGGAAACACAGCACAAGCAAACAAGGCACAGAACTGGGAATGTCCTCTGGATGGGGCTAAGTAGAGGCGATGTTGCCTTCTCAAAAGTAGTCTAGCTGACCGATGTTGTGCCTTCTCTCTACTCTATGTGTCCTTAGATCACCTGAGATTGCTCTATCAGGCTAGCATTCTCTCAGCCTTAATCCTGACCAATACTGGCTCCACACTTTCTTCTAAAGACTCAAACTCACCCTCCTCCTCTGAAATCACATCTGGAGAGGGGTGCATCTGTGACACTAACCACAAAAGACTTTATTTCATTAAATTCCATTGTTCAGCTATTTGGAAACACCACACCGAGTCACCAAAAGCAAACTTCTAAGCACAACCTTAAACCTTACCTGTACTATATGAGTTACTTACATTCGTATTTCAACTATGTTACAAAATCATACTATAACTGTATTTTATTTTTTAATTTAAATCATCCAGAGAATCTTGCCAATGCATGGAAAAAAACCCTCCAGTTAATAACTAAATAATAAAAACATGATTGCATTAGAGTTGTGGAGCTGCAATTGAGAGGCAATTGATATAGCTACTGAAGACTCTTATAAATTTTCTTCTCAACTGTTCCCATCTGTAAAATCATGTAGCCTGTTAGCCTCTGCTTATAGCCACCCAGACCATCACAAGAATATTTAATCTCATTAAGGGAATTCAGACAGTGAGGAGATTGGGAAGGAACTTGAGTGAGTCCTGGAGTCTGGGGAAGGCTCTGATGGGTGTTCTGCACTGAAGGCAGAGATGGGGCCAGGGCCATCCAACATTTATCAGCTGCCTTTGGAGTTGGAGGTAAGTGGGGCAGAATAACAGCTGGAGCCTGTTCCAGATGCATGTATGTGCAGAGCTGTGAGGAGAAAGGAACAACTAAGAATGGGATTTGACTCGGAAGTAAAGGCACAAGTGGATGCTGAATGGCCCCTCCCATAGGGGATAAATAGATGCAAAAAAGGGGGGGGTTGCAGGAGACAATTAGTTTGCTTATTATTGTGAAGAATTGCTTATTTGAGTTGGTGCTTCCATAAACTGCTTACCAGGTATTTCATTTTACAGCATTGTAACTGGAAGCTCTTGGCCTGGTAACTAGCCAAGAACTGATAAGGTCTGTTTTTGCAATTAAACCTGGAAAGCCTTATTGCTGGGACCTTTCTGGATGTGAATGCCAGGAATTCACATTAACCAAATAAAAAGGGTTTTTTTTTTCAGGACAAGGAGTCTGTTTTGTGATTCTGTTAAGCCTGGGTCAGAACAAGAGTAGACATTTAATAGCATATTGTTTTTGAATAAAGATACTACCTAGTTTGGAATTCACAAGAAACTCTGGATTTGAATAATTTATGCCAGAGACCAGAACTTTGCACACAGAAACATTCCAACTAAACCAAGAGCTATTTAGTTTTATAGACTTTTTGTTCTATCCTAAACTAAATTGGACTGAAGATCTTTACCATCTGATCTCTTCAGATCAATGTAGCAGGAAACTTGTTAATAATGGAAACTATTATCTCTCAGCTGTGATAAACTAACATTCTTCATTCTTTGCAAAAAATTGATCTTGTTTTTCTGATTTTAATTAATGTTTCTTTCTAGTATGATAGCCATATGTATTTGCTGCCTCCAACTAAATATAAAAATATTCTGGACTCTTGTTATGATGTCTGAAAGACTTTGATTCCTAATATAGCTGAAATGTCTACAACAAATATTTTGGGTATCATTAAAAACAACTGAGCTACCAAAACAGGTTCCAGTTTGTGATTAGGCATTGCATATTCACTCAACACAGATGACAACTGACTAAGTATCGTGATCAATCCACATTCTGGATCATTGCTTTCACACATGTGCCAGTTGGAAATGAATGCACGGAGCATAACATGAATCTTGGAGCAGCCTGATTTTGGACTAAATGCAGCTGATGTTGGCTAAGAGAAGCTGTCTGTTGTACAACTGGATAAGCTTACAGTCACCACTCAAGATATTTCCCTAGGGCTCAGGTTGTCATACCAGTTGCCAGATACCACCAAATGATTCTTCTGAGTTCATCAGGAGATGAATACATCTTGATAATCACCAAAATAGTAGCCAATCTGGGAAAAGTTTGGTATGTGTGGCCCCATGGGTTTGCTCTCATCCATATCATGTATTTCAGGATGGTTTTTTAAAAATAATAATAATATTAATTGAAGAATTTTTTCAAAGAAAAAACGATGCAAAGAAAATCCAAACCCATAAATCACAAGTTGGTTTTCAGAAAAAAGTTCATAAAGGGTTTCCAGTCACTGAGAAATGTAGTTCTTATCTAATCAAACAAGTTAATGTTACATCACTGCTAATTCTGTCACCTTTTAAATGTGTATTTCAGGATGTTGTAGTGGTCTAATAGCAGGTCCATTTTCTACATCATTAGAGAGAGGGATGGGAAGAGGGAGAGCAATGTAGAAGTTAAGGTGCTGGACTAGAAAAGGGGGAAACCTACCTAATTCTCTTTTAATCACACAAACCAACTAGGTGACTCTGGACTGGCCACTTTCTCTGTCCTCTAAACTGGAGTATTGGAAAAGATTTATCTATCAACTTGCATTGGAACAGCACAATAGATTACAGTCTATAAACTATAAATGAAAATATCTTCATCTTTCATTGATTCATCTGGTATGAATATTAGACATTAGTAATATGTACACAGCCATACACATGTAGTAATTGACACAAATAAGCAGTAAACACAGAATAAGAGAGACTAAGATAGTATCAGACCTTAAGTAAAGCATTGCATGTGCAATTTGTAAGAAAATCTCTACAAAGGATCTGTTCTTTCACTTATAAAGTTATTAGGCTAACAAAAGAGGACACACCCTAAAAAAGAAACCAGCAGATATCTAGATAAGGTATCCTGGAGACAGGTGAAATATTCAGTTGTGGTATGGGTTAATAGAAAATTTCCATTGACTTTTTATTTATTTAAGGTTTTATTTGGTTTGTATGCCGCCGTATTCCAGGAAGACTCAGGGCGGCTAACAATCAGAAGGGGAGGGGGTACAAAATAAAAATAAAAGACAAACAATTTAAAATACAGCAACAGTCGTAACCTCGGATGGGGCTGGAAAATTCAACAGCCCCAGACCTGCTGGAACAGCCAGGTCTCAGTTGCTTTGCAGAAGGCCGGAAGGGTGGTAAGGGTCCGGATCTCAATGGGGAGATCATTCCAGAGGGCCGGAGCAGCCACAGAGAAGGCCCTCCCCCGGGGAGTTGCCAGCCAACATTGGCCGGCAGATGGAATTCGGAGGAGGCCTAGTCTGTGGGATCTAATAGGTCTTTGGGAGGTGATTGGCAGGAGGCGGTCTCTCAAGTAACCAGGTCCGATACCATGTAGGACTTTAAAAGTAATGACTAGCACCTTGAAGCATGTCCGGAGACCAATGGGCAGCCAGTGCAGCTCGCGGAGGATAGGTGTAACGTGGGTGTACCGAGGTGCACCCACAATCGCTCGCGCGGCTGCATTCTGGACAAGCTGAAGTCTTTGAACACTCTTCAAGGGCAGTCCCATGTAGAGCGCATTACAGTAGTCCAGTCTTGAGGTGACGAGGGCATGAGTGACTATCCGAAGGGCCTCCCGGTCCAGGTAGGGTCGCAATTGGTGCACCAGGCGAACCTGGACAAAGGCTGACAGATGATGTTCTAGAGTCAGCTGCGGATCCAGGAGGACTCCCAAATTGCGAACTCTCTCTAAGGGGCATATAATTTCACCCCCCAGGCTGAGAGATGGAATAGCTGGACCATCTTTGGGAGGGAGCATCAATAGCCACTCGGTCTTGTTGGGATTGAGCGCAAGCTTGTTCGTTCCCATCCAGACCCTAACAGCCTCCAGGCACTGGCACATCACTTCTACCGCTTCACTGAGTTGGCATGGGGCGGACAGATACAATTCTTTATCGTCCGCATATTGATGATATTTAATCCCATGCCGGCGTATGATCTCACCCAGCGGCTTCATGTAGATGTTAAATAGGAGGGGGGACAGGACCGAACCCTGCGGCACCCCATAATTGAGGGGCCTACGGGTTGACCTCTGCCCTCCAACCAACACCGACTGCGACCTGTCCAAGAGATAGGGGCACCCCATAATTGAGGGGCCTAGGGGTCAACCTCTGCCCTCCGACCAACACCGACTGTGACCTGTCCAAGAGGTAGGAGGAGAACCACCGAAGGACAGTGCCTCCCACTCCCACCTCCCGCAACCGTCGCAGAAGGATACCATGGTCGATGGTATCGAAGGCTGCTGAGAGGTCAAGAAGCACAAGGATAGAGGAGTGACCCCTATCCCTGGCTTGCCAGAGATCATCGATCAGCGCGACCAAAGCAGTTTCCATGCTGTAACTAGGCCTGAAATCGGACTGAAAGGAATCCAGATAATCTGTTTCATCCAAGGACCGTCGGAGTTGAAAGGCCACCACTTTCTCAACAACCTTCCCAACAAGGGGGAGGTTGGAGACTGGACGATAGTTACTCAAAATGGCTGGATCCAGAGAAGGTTTCTTTAGGAGGGGTCTCACCACCGCATCCTTTGAGGCTGTAATATTTATTCCTTAATCAGTTGTGAACAGATTGCTTTTAATCTTGTTTTAGTGAGATAAAGAGCTCTTTCTCCTTCTCAACATGATTTTGGTCATGTAGAAAAAGCCTATTAGTTGTTTCCTTTCCTCATCAATGTTATCTGAACTTCATAGGATTAGGAAGCTATGAAGAGTGAAAAATAGTTATTGCTAATCCAAGGCAGTGTGAAACAAATGTTGGTTATTTTCCATACTAGTAAAAGAATGCAGAAAATGATTAGAAAAAAAATGGGTTTCAAATTATGTCCAACTGTTTGTTATTATCAATTTCATAACAGATCCTATTGTTCTTCAATTTCTTTCTCTTTCCATCAATATTTCCAAAGTTAAGTAAATCCCACTTTTGGGAATTGCTAAAAGAACTTGGACTGACTCAAGAATTTATACAATATCATCAATGGGTAAAATCAGGCATTTTATAGAATGCCTACGAAATCTATAGAATGCAAAAAAAAAAAAAATGGGACATGAAAGTATGAACCACTTAATATTTCCACACATTTCCTTGGCATTCTATACAATGCCAAAAGACAAACTGGCAAAGTATAAAATACTCTGACTAAAATGCCATTCTAGCCTTCCTTGTTGCAACAAGCAGGTCAATACTGGTCTTTTTATGTTGCTGTTGTTTTTCAATAAGAAAGTTCTGTACTTTATTTTGCAGTTCTTCTTTCCTTTTCATATATATTTTTTTTCAATAAAGAGTTAGGGGGAGAGTTAACCCTAACCCTCACCTGTCCCTTTTTCATGACTCTCTTTTCATATTTTGCCTAAACAGTTCTTGTCATTCTGCCTAATGCCTAGGTATTATATTTATACAATGCCTAGGGAAAGTGTATAACATATTAAAATATCACAGACATTTCATGTTTTGCCTAAATGTCACACATTCTATACATTTTTTAAGCATTCTAGGCAATGCAAACTTTTCACATATTGCCGGTAACATATATAAAAATGCACTGAAGAATTATGCACGATGACAGCATGATTACTCTGTGATCTTACCATCCCGTCTGATGAGTTTCGCAAAGCTGGGGATGTGGTTATTGGAGAGTTTGGACGAGCTGTCAAAAGCAGATGCAGGTAATGACAGTATCAGTGGCTCTTCACAATTATCTACAAAACAAGAAAAAAATATATAGAAAGCATGAAATATAATGGGGAAAAAGTTTTGGCTTATCGGGATCATTTCACACACACATGGGGATGGGGTATCTTATCTCTGCACCTGCTCCTTCGTAATTAATGAATTACCTTAAAAGAAATAAGGTTGATAATAAAATTCTCTGCGAAAATATGCATGATACTATATCTATATATACACATATAATATTTTCCTCAACAGCTTTCAACAGATGTGGTGTGAAATATCCCACTTTATCTCAAAAAGAATATAGACTTGTGGGTCTAGCCTCCTAAGATTATGTTGCGAAGGAAGAGTCAAATTTATGAAATCAGAAAAGTGTGCAGGTGGGTCTTTTAGGCAGGTGGGTGCTACAAAGGTCACCATGCCTTCTATAAGTTCCTTGGGAGAAAAAGCAGTGGGAACAACTTGTAGGAGTGGCTTATTACCTGCCCCCTGGAGCCCTGAGATCAAACACAACTCTAATGCAGCCCTCAATGAAAGTTTGCCATCCTTGTGCTAGAGGTTCAGATAGATTATTTCATTTTGCAATTCATAATGAACAATACCTTGCCTCTCACTCTCAATACCCCGACTCTGTACAGAAAAATAGTATGATTGAAACCAATAACACCCTAGTTAATATAGAAAAAAAGCACTGGCCCACTCCCACAGTTGTTCCCTGCTGCTGCCTAAATGATCATGTCCTCCATCCATCCATCCAATGTTCCCTCTAAGCTGTGTGGCTGCGCCACCGTGCATGTGGCAATGAAACACCGTGCACCAGTTTCCAACTGCTGCGCAGTGGTTTTTGTGAGACACCTTCCATGATAATAGGAGAGGACAGCCAGCCCGGAGACAGTTCTAGGTCCACGAGGCAGAAAGTAGCTGAGAGAAGGGGTGCGGGGGTTGGGAGAAGGCATGGGACAGGCTCCCAGCAGCGGCTGCTCGGATTTGCCATGAGAACTCGTCTCTCCTGCCTCTTTGCTTCCTCGTTCGGTCATTGGGCGGCAGATCGAAAGCAGGAGCCAAGATGGGTCATTCCTTCTGAGAGGCAACTTTCCCATTGAATGACTTGCTGCACTAGACTCGAGGAGACTCTCTGCAGTCCCTCTCGCCTGGCTGGGATGCCAGTTAGCGTGTTGAGCTGAAGGAAAGGTGGGATACACGTGCTCACTCTCATGAGAGAGAGAGAGAGAGTTGGTGGGCAGACATAGCACTTTGTTAAGTTTGTTTCTCTATGTGTTGTGTATATATACATGTCTCCATGGGTGCAATTGTGCAAGCAATTTTTTCCTCTTTAAAAGAATTTTTTGATTTCTCCTCACCAAATCTTTAAGACTAAAAGAGTTAGAGTTGAAATATAAAGAGATTGTCGATCGCCATAATGTTAGATTGATAGGCAATTATGGACTATCTTGATTATATCCCCTTAGAAAAAAATACACTACTGTATGGTTGAGAAAAAGATCAAATTTCATTCCATGGAAACCCAACAAAGTTCTTAGGGAGGGTTTCTTTCTACCATGGGCTTCTTGGGTCAACAGTGAATATCAGTTATCAAAAATGTAGGTAGAAAATTAAGCAGACAATAGGCAATTACAAAAAGGGAAGCCAACTTTCTGAATTCTGTTTCTTTGCACTTAGTGACTTATAAATAGACTAATGTTCTGAAAACTTGACCTAAATTACTATATATTTTAAATAGCTGTAAAGCTATGTTGAAAACGTTGTTCTCAAGGTATTGTGATAAATTCAATAAAAAAGGGAATTTTTGATGAACTTAAAGAGAAATGAGAGTATTGGATAGTAAATGAACAAATAAAATTACCAATCAAAGAGAATATTTGCACCTCAGGGTTGAAATGAGATGTTCTCTCTTCCTCTTTCCTCTTCCTCTTTCCTCTCTCTGTCTCTCTCATCCTCTTTCTATTTGTCTCTCTTCTCCTTATCTCTCCTTCTTTTCCATTCTTCTGTTACTTTCTCTCTCCTTCTCTATCTTTCTGTCTCTCTTCCCTCTTTTTTCTTCCTCTCTTCTTCTCTCCCACTCTTTTATCACTTTCTCTCTCTCCCCCTTCCCCTCTACCACCCAACCTGTCCTCATACTTATCTTTGACTGATCATATTTGCAATAATTTATCTTTTTTTCTAAATAGGCACAGTTCCCTTACTGGATCCCTCGCTCACTCAAACGTGCACACACACACACAAACACACAGACAAACACACACATGCACGCATGCACAAAATCATTTTTCTCCATTCCAATTCGGATCCTATAAATCAATTGCTCTGTGACACATCTGTGAAAAAAATTCAGGTGCTCAGGCATGAAAATGTGCCGCTCAAACACTATACTTTTCCGCACACACTGAAAAAAAAATTAGAGGGAACATTGCATCCAGCCACCTGTACAGCTGTTTTCCAGCCAATTCTAAATTGGGAAGCTAGCATCACAAAGCATCTGTGTGCATGTGGCCCTTATTTGCTCTCTGCACCAAACCAAAAATATGTGTACTCTGACTTTTGGCCTGTTAAGTTACACTAACACAATCACTCTTTTTGGAATCATGGTCTGCATTTTAAGTATTGTTAACATTGAGCCAGTGATGGTTAATCGAACAAAAATGTTAGTTTCGCATAGTCTGTAGAATGGATCAATATTAAGTAATAGGCTCTTGGACTTTCCACAAGCACAAAACCAACTAGGATTACACTGCTGATGGAGGATATAGACAGTTGTCTCACCATCTGTATAGAATGACCTGGCCGGTAGTATACACAGACAACACAAACACAACACAATACAAACAAACACACCTACATAGTGTAATAACTCCTTTTATTGAGTTAATATGCAAGATTTTGAATTATGACAAAAATGGGTTATGATATTCAGCCTTTGTTTGCCAACTATTACAAAGCTTAAAGCCACTGTTCTTAAATGTGCATTAGACTATATTCACCTTTTTCTCCTTCGCCAGAACAAAGGACTCTGCTGGTGGATTCCACTTCCCACACCCCTGGCAAATACTATATTTTCGCTAACATTTGCTTCAAAGAATTGAACAAATTTGGGATCTCTGCAGGAAAACATGAGAAGTCAGTAGTGCATCAGCAGAAGTCTGTTCCCTCAATGTCTTTGTCTCTGGGTTAAAATAATAGATTACTTGGATAAAACATAAAGGTGAAAATGTCCCCATTCTGCCCTGACATTATTGACAGATGTCATTCTATGCAGCTCATTTAGGGATAGAAGGAAGGAAGATGGAGACAAAAAGGACAAGCTGAAAATATTTAGCTCATGGAAATCCTGTTACTGTACTTACATGCACTGATTACACAACTCAAACCCATAGTTTTATAACCATCGAAGAATTATAATTATTCATGTAGCAAACATATTAACTAATTGCCTCACTTATAACTGTTGAGAAAATACAGGTCCTCAACTTACAACAGTTCATTTAGTGATCATTCAAAGTTACAACAGCACTGAAAAAAGTGATGACTGTTTTGCACACAATCATTGCAGCATCCACATGGTCCCTTGATCAAAAGTTTCGGCGGTCCTTGGATGAAACCGATTATCTAGACTCCTTTCAGTCTGGATTCAGGCCTGACTACAGCACGGAAACTGCTTTGGTCGCACTGACCGATGATCTCTGGAGAGTCAGGGATGGTGGTCATGTCTCCGTCCTAGTGCTCCTTGACCTCTCAGCGGCCCTTTGATACCATCGACCATGGTATCCTTCTGCGACGGTTGTGTGAGGTGGGGGTGGGAGGCACCGTTCTTTGGTGGTTCTCCTCCTACCTCTCAGACAGGTCGCAGTCAGTGTTGGTTGGAGGGCAGAGATCGACCCCTAGGCCCCTTAAGTGTGGGGTGCCGCAGGGTTCGGTCCTGTCCCCCCTCCTGTTTAACATCTACATGAAGCCGCTGGGTGAGATCATTTGACGGCACGGGATAAAATATCACCAGTATGCAGACGATACACAGCTGTATCTGTCCGCCCCGTGCCAACTCAGTGAAGCAGTTGATGTGATGTGTCAGTGCCTGGAGGCTGTTAGGGTCTGGATGGAGGTAAACAAGCTTGCACTCAATCCTGACAAGACTGAGTGGCTTGTGTGTTTCCCTCCCAACAATTGGCCAGATATTCCATCTCTCAGGCTGGGGGGTGAAATTGTACGCCCCTCAGACAGGGTTCGCAATTTGGGAGTCCTCCTGGACCCACAGCTGACTTTAGAACACCATTTGTCGGCTGTGATCAGGAGGGTATTTGCCCAGGTTCGCCTGGTGCACCAATTGCGTCCCTACCTGAACCGGGAGGCACTCGCAACAGTCACTCATGCCCTTGTGACCTCAAGACTGGACTACTGCAATGCGCTCTACATGGGGCAGCCCCTGAAGAGCAGTCGGAGACTTCAGCTTGTCCAGAATACAGCCGCGTGAGCGATTGTGGGTGCACTCCAGTACACCCACGTTACACCTATCCCCCGCGAGCTGCACTGGCTGCCTATTGGTCTCCGGATACGCTTCAAGGTGCTAGTCGTCACTTATAAAGCCCTTCATGGTATTGGACCTGGGTACTTGAGAGACCGCCTGCTGCCAATTACCTCCAACACACCTATTAGATCCCACAGATTAGGCCTCATCCGAATCCCATCTACCGGCCAATGCCGATTGTCTACCACCTGGAGGAGGGTCTTCTCTGTGGCTGCTCTGGCCCTCTGGAACAAGCTCCCCGTGGAGATTTGGACCCTCACCACCCTTCAGGCCTTCCGCAAAGCCCTTAAAACCTGGCTGTTCCGACAGGCCTGGGGCGGACGAGTTCCCGTCCCCACTCGAACTGTGTGGCTGTTGATTATTTTTAAATTCTTTTTGTAGTTGCTTGTTTGTTGTTTTTCCCCTTGTTTGTACTCCCTCCCTTTGATTTGTTAGCCGCCCTGAGTCCCTCCGGGGAATAGGGCGGCATATAAGTGCAATCAAATCAAATCAAATCAAATCAGGAGTATAAATCCGTCCATTCCCCACCATCCAATCAAAGCTGAAAAAGCTTCTTGGATAAGAAGTGAAATTTCTTCAGAGAAAAACCAGAAAGTCCAGTTGCCTCTTGAAAAAGCACCTTTGGGACAACCATAACCTGGATGACTGAGAATCTCCATAGACAAGCAGACAGACAACTTTAGTCAAAGGAATTAAATTCTCCATTATCTAGAAATGCAAAAAAGACAAAAAAAAAAAAAAAAAAAAACCTGTTGAGAAACAGTTGACTGTCACAAAATGTGGAAGTTTTCTGCCTGTCTTAAATCATTCTGTTCAAAAATGCAAATGAGCATTTGCATGCTTTTGAACTGTGAGGTGGGCAGGAGCTGGAGCAAGGAACGGGAGCTCACCCTGTCGCATAGTGCTTGGATCTCAAACCTGGACTGTCAGCTTCCAGCTGACAAGCTCAGTGTCTTTAACCACTGAGCCGTCACCCTTCATATATGTATAAAGTTTTCAATATAATAAAATATACAAACAAAAATATAATAAACAAAAAATATACAAAATAAGAATAGATAGAAAGTAAAAAATAGAGATATAAGAAAAAATTGAAAAGAAAAAAGTAATTCACATACAGTTGTCCCTTCCATCTTTCTTTCTATCAAGTTATTGTCATCTTAACTTTTCAACAACCTCTATCTCATTTTTAATCTCTAAATCCCAAAACCATGTATTCATTTTTTCTTTTCTTCCAGCAAAAAATCATTATAAATTTTCCAGTCTTTTTTTTAAAATATCCTTTTCTCTTTTCTCTGCCCAAACTGGTCAGCTTCATCATTTCTTCAGGTTCAATTAATTTAATAATCCAGTCTTCCACTGTAGCCATTTCAACTATTTGCATACAATAATCTTGCCATGCTATAATATATGTACAATATTATTTTCTAATTTCCAATCCATAAAGTCCAATAGGAATAATACTGATTCCAACATTCTGGTTCCAACATTTATTTTATTAGTCACTAACCTCCTAGTAATTGCTGCAATTAAACAGCAAATGAAGATTTGATTAAAACTGTAAATTGTGTCCATACTGGTAAAAGTAATAATTTGTGCTTTAAGTGCAGAAGTGGTATTCAGTCAGTTCTGTCCAGTCAGGTTCTGGAGAACCGGTAGCAGAAATTTTGAGTACTGGCAAAAAGGCTGGCCCCACCCCCACTGCCTCCCAGGCCCTGAACAGGAGAACAGAGCTGGAAAGCCGGTTAGTGGGGTGGGGAGGGAATGGGGATTTTGCAGTAACCTTCCCCTTTGTGCTACAGCCACAAAGCCAGACCATACCCACAAACCCACGTCCACAGAACCGGTAGTAAAGAGTTTTGAATCCCACCACTGTTTATGTGAGATAAAAGCTGTGTTAGGAATGCACACTTAGTACCCTACTATATTTTAAGGGCATAAGTGGAACATATTTCAATAATGCCTTCAGCACCATATAGGAGTGCAATAACTCCTATTTTTAGCACTATTGGCTTTTCATCTCTGCTGCAAGTAACTTGCATTTGTCACTGCAGAAACAAGAATTTATGGCTGGAAACTAAACAGGTCTTTTGTAGTGCAATTCAAAAGAGAAATAAGTTCAGTTTTAACCATGTACAAATTTTAAAAATGGATATTAAATCATTCTAATGTCTCCATCAAGAAAAATGGTAAGTCCCACATTTATTCTAACTACTGTATTCTATAGATTTTCTCAATGTTTCTCCCCCACCAGGAGATCATGATTGATTTTGAACGGTTTAATGTGTTTGTTTTTACAAATTCTATATAAAGATATAGCCAGGATGGTGAACCTATGGCATGCCTGCCACCTGTGGCACGCAGAGCCCTGTCTGCTGGCACACGAGCCATCACCTCCAACATGCATGTGTGCATGCCTCCCACCGGCCAGCTGTTTTTCAGGTCTCTGCCATGCATGTGGGGGGGGGGCGCCCCCCTGACCATTTTTGGTACCAGGAGGCTCCAGGGAGGCCTGCTAGGCCAAAAATGGCATCCAGGGGTCATGCACACATGTGTGTGGGGAAACACATGCATGTGAGGCGCATGGTGGGGTGTCGCCCGCATGACATTATGGGTATGGGCACACGGGTCTGCGCTGTCACACTGCCGTGCACGCTTTCGGCACACAATGACAAAAAGGTTAGCCATCACTGAGATATAGTAAACTGCTAAGGGGCACAATAGCCTAGTGGTTAAAATGCTAGGCTTGTCGACTGGAAGGTCAGCATTTTGACACTCAAGTATTCCTATTCTTGTCCCAGCTCCTGCCAACCTAGCAAATAGAATAACAGAGTTGGAAGGAATCTTGGAGGTCTTTTAGTTCAACCAGTAGTGGGTTTCAAAAATTTTTGGAACCTCTTCTGTAGGTGTGGCCTGCTTTCCGAGTCCACTGGTGGAACCTCTTCTAACTGGTTTGGTAGATTTGACGAACCAGTTCTATCGAACTGGTGTGAACAGGTAGGAACCCACCTCTGAGTTCAACCCACTGCTAAAACAGGAGACTCTATATCATTTTAGACAAATGGTTGCCCAGTGATGGAGCACCCACAGTTTCTGAAGGCAAGCTATTCCACCGATTAATTGTTCTCACTGTCAGGAATTTTTTCCCCCTATTTTTAAGTTGGTTCCCTCCTTGTTCAGTTTCCATAGTTTGTTTCCTGTCTGGACTTCTGGTGCCTTGAAAAGGTGCTTTATGGAAGCCCCTCAAATATTGGAACACTGTCATGTCACCCTAGTCTTTCTTTGCAGTTCAAAAGCATGCAAATGCAAGTAGATAAATAGGTACCACTCCAGTGGGTAGGTAACAGTATTCCATGCACCTTGATGTATAGTCAGGCTGGCTGGACAATGCTGGCTCCCTCAGCTAAGAAACAGAGATGAGCATTGGCCCATAGAGTAGGACATAACTGGACAAGAAAAATCTTTACCTTTACCTTTATAGTAAACTGAGAGGAGTCCTTATGAAAGTACCAATAAATAAGCCTCATAATGTAATATTGTGATAAATTATTTATTCAGTTTCTAATGTGATTGGTCAGGCCACTTCTAGCATTAGCCACAGGGAGCTGATTTCCTTAGCCAGGAGGTTTTGGATTATTTGGTGACTTTTCATATCATCAAAGGACAAGGAGAGATGCTTATAGAACCTTCTCTTTCATGTACCATGGTAATGACATGTCTTGGGGATTAGCATTTCATATTTTTAATTTGGTCGCACTTGCATATAAATGTGGAAGAAGACATTTTTTTCTCCACAGCAACAGGTCTGTGAGGAAGGCTGGACAGAAAGAATGTGGCTGGTCCAAAACTATCTAGATACTTTTGATGGCTAAGACTGGATATGGTCTCCTTACTTATGGTCTCCTTGCTTATAGTCCAACTACCTTAACCCTGTATTTCTCACGTTTTGGCCACTTTAAGATGTGAACTTCAACTTCTAGCATTCCCCAGCCAGCATCTTAAAGGGACCTAGGTTGACAAACATTGCCTTGGCCCAGGGTTGTTAAATTAGTGGCACATGGGCCGGATCCATAAGGTGCAAGCCATGGCCATGCCCAGTTTAGCGAAGGGGGGGGGGAAGTTGTGATAAGTCACATTATGATAATTTGATGACACGAGTTTGACACCCCTGCCTTAACCAGTATACCACATTGGTTCTATAAATGGACAACAAAAAACCTTGACTAGACCCAATTTGTTACAGTAAAATGTCTTCATGTAGCCTTGGTGATTAGAAATGGGAAGTTTATTTTACAACAATGAAAACCTTTTTCTTTTATTTCATTTTGTACATTTTATTTTGTTTTATTTATTCATGAAAGGACACACTTAGGTAGTATTTAAGTAATCCCTTTGCATCTTTTTTCCCTTTACAAGAATGCTTCCACAAAACCAACAAACTAATTGGAAAAAATTATTTCAAGTAGATGAAATTTCTTGATTACGTTTACTTGTTGAAAATTTGGATCATTACAGAAATCAAGTAACTATGATTTGAAAACCAAAGCTTAAAGCTTAGAGGCAAATTATGGTTGATTAAAGAAATCATACTTAAACCATGCTATGTAACATATGAACAAAGACACATAATATATGGTGATACTACAGCAGTATAGTGTATCCTTTGTATGTGAAACATTTTAACTTTGGTCACTGACATTTCAAGGTAAGACTGGAAATATTCATTTCCACTGTCGTCAGTAGCATAGGCAACAATTTCCAGATGAACCAACACTCTGAGCTAATATATGGAAACTTCCAATATTTTAAGGCTTAAAATATAATTTACCTTAGTTAATTATTCATATACGTCCTTTTGTATTTTTGTAAATACTGTATGTGTATCTTATTACACACAAATAATATATTCTATAAAGTTGTCCAATCCTCATATAGGAGGAAAGGTAGTGGAGCTCAAAAAAAATATTGTTCAATGATAATAGAACTCCAAAAAAATACAAGGTAGTTTCCATATTAAAGATAATGATTTAAAATACAGGGGAAAATATATTTTGAATATAAAGTGGTATTATTTAAGGATTTCATTTTAAGCTTGCATGAAATAACATCCACTAAAGAGCCTTTTAATCTTGATTTATTATGACAGATGAAACAATAATTAAATCATAGCTTGGGAGGTATTTTACCCATTCCTTGGATGATTTATTACTACAATTCTTTTAATTTCCCTTTAAAATTCTTAAAGTTTCTTTCTCTACTTAAACAGTATTTTCTTTAATGATGTTATCAAACCATTACTACCATCAGATCCTGATACATGTTGAATATATGCCATCAGATGTCCAATTAGGATACATATTCAGACATTTAACTAATTAGTTATTTATTTGGTTTATGCTTACTTGGATCCATTACTATTGTTTATGATAAAATAAAAAGGTAAGAATAGAATAGAATAGAATAGAATAGAATAGAATAGAATAGAATAGAATAGAATTCTCTATTGGCCAAGTGTGATAAGGTACACAAGGAATCTGAATACAAAAACAGAATATAATCAATTGCAACAAAAACAATAATGCATTAATCCCCACAGGGTCTCTGGAAAAGCCAGGCAGTAGATTTTTGAGGTAGATTCTTGAAAACCCTAAGAGTGGGGTCCATCTTTGTGTCATAGAAGAGAAAAATGTAGACACGTGCAAACCCCCCCCCCCAGTATCCACCTCCTGCTAGAAGGGGGCCCTTAGTAAGTATTCCATGATTATCCAGATCAAGCAGTTGGAAGCTTTCTGGGAAAGGGAAAGCCCCATTATGTCCTATTTAAACCTCTATTTTTTGGGTTCATTTCATTCCAGCTTTTCAGATACCTTAGTTCTCAGTTCAGAGGTGCTGTAATTCCAATTCTTCACAAAAGAAAGACAAGAACATTCAAATTGAATAACCAGAATGGAATATATATTGCATTTACAATCAAATCCTATTAATGTTTGCTGAGTAATAAAACCTGCTTAAATCCAACAGATTTACTACTTTAAGCAAGTGCTCTCATGGGCTTTTAGCGTTGGTCTATTGTAGACTTACAAAATTCCTCTAATGTTCCTAGATTATTATTCTTATGAGATTGTGTTTGTCTGCTGGATTACACCCTATTTTTTATCTACCTACAAAGCATGAAGTATGTCTATTTTTATCTCATTCCAATTCTGCCATTTCACCTGGGGCCTCCCCTGCTTCTGCAACCATTGATAAAGAGTACAAGAAATATACAACCTTCACTTGAGGGGGAATTCATAAACAGGCATAAAGTGCAGGACTCATGTCTATGACTCAGAAAGAAAGGTCTTTGGAATTTGGCCCAGAGTGTGCTTTTCTTAATGCCAACCACATAGAATCTCTCGTGGAGGAAATTGTGATCTAGGAGCTCATTAGCCAGCTGTCATCTTTATAGAGAACCTAAGCCATCTGCACATCAGAAATAGATTTTATTACCTCCTGCCAACATTTGGATCTCAGAGAACAGCAGCAGATTGCAGCTGGCAAGAGAACTAAGTAACTCATTCTTAGAGATCCATAATGAAAAGTGTTTTTTTAAAAAAATAAAAATAAATAAAAGAGTTTTTTTTCCTTGAGAGTTCTGTTTTTCTCTAGATGGAATCTATATTATAAAGTAAATTTCCAATAATATTAAAACTAGCCCTATTTATTACAATCTAGGAGATGGATAACTTTTTTTAACCCAGCACTTTTAGAGCCTCCCAACTTTTGTGATGTTATTGCTCTATTTGTTATCCAGGGCTAAACATACTATTAACTGAATAAATAAATAAACTAAATATGAAAGCCAATGGGACATATTGTATATATCCTCCTCTGACTAGATATCTTAGTTCCAGCAAAGCTGTCTATGGAGGTTCTCGTTTATCCAGAATTAAAGAAACTTATTGAATGGGAAGTGAAACATCTTAAAGAAAAACCAGAAAGTCCAGTTGCTTTTAAAATAAAAGCAACTTTAGGATTTCTATCAAAGCTATTACATCATATGCCTTTTAAGGGGATATTTGGGGATTGAGAAGATTATGAAATATCAGGGACGTGCACTCACTAGAGGCAGGGGAGGCGGGGCCTCACCAGTTTCCTGAAGAAAAAGAAAGAATTTTAAATTTTTTTAAAAAAATAATTAAAGCCAAGCTAGTTGCTACCAGAGTCCAACTCAAAGTGACTTGGAGTCTGCTTAGTGCTAACTGTAGGGGGAGGCCAGGGAACTATGGGCCTCCTTTGCATAAGGAATTTTTCGCCTTTTAACAGTTACGCAAGGGTTAAAAAGCAAAAAAAATAGTATGCAAATGAGGCCCATAGTTCTCTGGCCTCCTCCTCCAGAGGGCACGTTGTGACTCTAGGAGCAACTATCCTAGCCTGCCTGGCCCTGGAGCCTGGCTAGACCAAATCTGGAATTTTGGTGCAGCTGGAAGGTATGTGGGTCAGAGGGATGGGGCAGGGGGGAGGAATTCAATTTATTTGTAATTTAATTGTAATTTGTTTTTTTGTGCGTGTGTGTGTGTGTTTTATTTTTTAAAGTGCCTTCCGGACCGAGTGAAGCAACAACCTTCAGACAGGAAATCATACAGCTTGTTAGAGAAGTAGATTTTAATGGGGGTTTGAAACAATAGCAATCTTACAAGCTCAAAGTTGGCACATTAATAGAAAGTTTCTGTACAGGCTCCAAGCCATCTTGTTTCATTTTCATATTCAACATAATCAGCTAGGAAAAGTTGTTAGATCAACAACTTTTGTGGTCTGAATGGATTTGTACTTGAAACTCCTGTTAATAAAGTCCTGTTTGTACTTGAAACTCCTGTTAATAAAGGATCGTGATGTGCATTTTGAAGGCAAAACTGCTTTAGATCAGCTGCAGCTTGGGGAAAGCCAGGGCTTGTGAGTTTGCCAACCGTGCGTGTGTGTGTGTGTCGCATCGAGGCAGCACCAAACGCAGAGTCTGACCCTCCGACAACCTAGCTGGAAAAGGATGGGCGGGGAGCGGAAAAACAAGAGGCGGTTTGAGCCCAATCTAACGGGTTGTGGGGACGAGGAGGAGAGTCACCTGCTCCTTTAATTTGCTCTGTTTCCTCCCCGCTCCATAATTGGCAAACCGCATCTTCACAAGCCAGGACCATGTGGTTCTCTCGGGGAGAAAGAGAGAGGAGAGAGAGGAGGGCACCTTTGGAAAGGGGGCTGCTGATGCAGAAATCCTCCCTCCCATCTCTCAGGTCTCTTTCCCCACCCCATCCCTCTGCTCCCCCCCAAATCCACCCTCTGCCTCGCCAAGCCGCCGCAATTTCCTCAGAGAAAGCAGGTGAAGAGCACCCTGGAGGCATGGGGGGGGGTGGAGTGGGAAAAACATGTGGGGGAGGGAATCGCGCATGCGTGCATGTGCCACAGAAGACCCCCCATCTCCACCCACCCTCTCCAAGCGAAATTGATAAGGCCCAACCAAGTGGGGAGGAGCGAGGAGTGTTTTGGCCAGATCTGGTGCAGAAAAGTTTTTGTGTGGTGCGAGGGGCAAAGTTGCAGTCTTTGGGAAGGTAGTGGGGTGGGGTGAGGGAGGGAGGGAAAGAAGAGCTGCATTTTTTCTTTCTCTTTCTCTCCGCCTCACCAGCCATGAAGCTCACCGCATGTCACTGTGAAATATGTACTACCTGCTGATTATACTGATTATTTTGTTTTACAATTGTTATTGTTGTGTTGGTCACATATGTACATCTTTGTTTGCATTTATTGTTATAAAGTTTTATTAAGCCATGAGATTGACTCTCCTGAAGTGGCTTAAAGAACATTTGTAATAAATGCATATCTATATGGCTGTATGTGTGCATGTACCAGCATAACTCTGGAATGCCTGGAGCAATTTCAACTAACCTTGGTACACAGATGACTTACTCTCTTGAGAAAAATACTGTGGGGTAAGACACCGTTAACACCTCTCGGGGTGTGTGTTCTGTTAAGTTGCAGCCTGTTGTGTCTACTGCCATACTGTCTTCCACTGTATAGTGCAGTGGAGTTGCCATGGTAATCGCTTCACAGTACTCCACAGGGGGGGCTCCCTCTGGTAAGAGGGGAAATCCAACATTACAAATTACATTTGGTCTGGACATTTTCCCGCTATAAATAATATCCGGGCAACAGCAGGTTATTGGCTAGTATTAAATGAATAAAAGCACAAAATATGCAGGTCAAGCACATCCAGTTTTGAAGAAAGACCATACCTATGTGATAGAAAATATATTTTGCTCTAAGAAATTCAATCTCTTGCAAGTGACATCTCCAATTGGTTAGAGTTAGAGAAAGCTCCTATCTGAAATTCAAAATAGTACCATACCAAACAGTAAGCTAAATAGTTTGTTTCAGGAGCAAATGTCTTTCTTTGATTTTGTTTCTGTAGTTATTTGCTGGCTTTTACATTTTGCGTGGGGTATTATATGTTTTGAGATCCAATTTGTCTGGAGAGTATTGGTTTGAGAAAGTAATAATATCTAAAACAAGATATATATTCACCAAATTGAAAATACACATTTAAATAATTAGAATCCACCTTCATTATTATCTTTCTTGGCTGGGGAAAAAAGCCTCTGCTTAAGTTAGGTGCATCAGAGAAACAATCATCTCATAGCTTTCAGTAATCTATCTGGAATCAGGAGATCCCAACAAAGAAGTAAACAAAAATCCAGATCCAGCTTCCAAATCAAGGAAAGAAAATAATGTTGTTTTTTAAAGAGCCTGAATATCACGACAAATATCAATGTAGAGTTAAGTTTATTAAAAAGCAATCTGATGTTCCAAGAGTCAAATAAAATAAAATAAAATAAAATAAAATAAAAAGATTGAAGAATGTTTTGCCAGGGTGGACTGCGGATTAAAAGTGGTGGGATTTTAATGAATCAGAATTATACTTAAGAATGTGTATTGTTTAAATTTACTTGTCAGCTGTTAGTTTGTAAAAAATAATAATGCTAAAATCTATCCAAGCCACATTTTCAAAAGTAGTAACCCTAATCTGAACTATAGAAGGAGATAGAAACCATACATAACAGTTAATGGAAAACATAAACCTCCTGTAAAAAAAACCCTTAATTTAAAAGATCATATTAGGACACAGAGGAGAATGGGTGAACACCTCTAAACCTCCTTGCCCTGAAAAGTACTTCTGACAGTACACGGAAATTCCAGATTCTTCTTTCAATTCCAATATAGGTGGTCTCTCCCCCTCTGTTCCCCCTTTTCTGAATCCCAAAAATCTGATTCATTGAAGACAATGACCCATGAATATCTAGTAAATTGGTACTCAGTTGGAGCAACCAGAGCCAACTGTAAGTTTCTTGACGAACTACCCTTCCAGAACTACCCTAGTTCTGACTTCTTTATTACTTTTCTTTGCTGTGGAATTTTCCTGTCTATCCACAATTGTCAAATAGACTGACATCTACGAAACCCATCCATGATATCAATTTTTCATTCTTTCCTTGCCAGGTTTATTACTTGCATGTATCTGTAGCCCTTGGGTCTAAAGTAAGCGTTAGCAACAGTGATAAAGCCATAAAGTGCCATAATGCATTCCACAGACATCTCCATGTTTATACGGAGAAGTTCCAAAACATCAATAAAGTTTCAACTGCATGCTGAATTTTCAAATTCATCGTGGTAGGGATAAGTCTTGTTTTCATCTTTCTCTGCAGCTTTGCTCAATCCCTTAAAATTATGACTGTAGCTGATTAAAAAGAGAAGAGACAGACACCAAATGGTGTTTTTCTGCTCTTTCTTTCTCTCTCTTCACACGTATACACGTATTATTTGGGAGGGAATCTTTTTCAAATCAAAAAAACATGCAGAAAGGCACACACTGAAAGGCAATTATGAATTGAATGGTGTTTGAGTGCTTTCCATAGGGCTGAGCAAGCAGATTAGCCAGAGATGAAGGCCATCATAAGTGTCCATGTAGCATTGCATTTAAAATGTAATATCATTTCACGGGATGATAAGTAATCATTTCATGTCTCAGTAACCCTGAAAAATAATGCATTTCGTAAGGGGAAATCCATTTTGTTTTTTCTTTAAAAAGAAAACCGCTCTGTGCAAGGCAATACTTTGGACATGATGGTCTGGGATTTAAAAGCTCCATTGTTAAACAAGGTTAATGCTGCTTTGATATAAATAAATAGGGTTTAAAGATATATTTTAAAAATAGGCCCTGAGTTGCACCATTAAAGTACTGCTTTGTTTAATCGATCACAGGATCATTTTTTTTTAAAAAAAAACGTGGCTTTGGAATCTAATACAGATAGTCCTTGACTTATGACCACAATTGAGCTCAAAATTTATGTTGCTCAGTGACAAATTTGTTAAGCGATTTTTGCCCCGTTTTATTACTTTTCTTGCCACATCTGTTAAGTGAATCATTGCGTCAATCAATCAATCAATCAATTAGTAACCCAGTTGTTAAGTGAATCTGGTTCCCCCACTGATTTTGCTTGTCAGAAGTTTGCAAAAGGGAGATCACATGACCCCGGGACATTGCAACTGTCATAAATATGAGCCAGTTGTCAAGTTTGTAAATCATGTGGTCACAAGTCTGAAAAATGGTCATAAGTCATTTTTGTCAGTGCCATTGTAATGTTGAATGGTCACTAAGTGAATTATTGTAAGTTGGGGACTCCCTGTACAAAGGATTTCTGATGTTTGTAAACAATGGAAAGATAATTTTGAGGTGCAAAGAACAGGGATGTGGAGTCACTAGAGGCAGGGGAGGCAGGGCCTCACAGTCTCCTGAGGGAAAGAAAAGAATTTTAAAGAATTTTTTTAAAATAATTAAAGCCACGGTAGTTGCTACCAGATTCCAAGTCACAGTGGCTTGCTATTTGCTTAGTGTTAACTATAGGAGGAGGCCAGAGAACTCGGGGCCTCCTTTGCATAAGGAATTTTTCGCCTTTTAAAAGTTAACCAAGGGTTAAAAAGCAAAAAAATTCATATGCAAAGGAGGCACTGATTCTCCCGCCTCCTGATCTGGGAGCAGCAAATCATGCCTTATGAGCATGCTTACGTTGAGCACGCTTACGTTGGGCGAACAAGAGGAGAGTTGAGAGAGTTTCCACAGCTGGAAAAGGTATGTGGATTGGACGGAGGGAGGGTGGGGCGATTCAAATTTATTGCAATTTAATTTTTTTATTGTGAGGAATTTGTGTGTGTGTGTGTGTGCGCGCGCGCACGTTTCTTTCTTCACAGCGGTGGAGGCGGAGGAGGCGGAGGCGAGGCAGCGGAATGCAGAGGCGGCAGGGACGTTCTCGCCACTGTGTCCCAACAGGCCAGGTGTCTCGCGTTTATGTCCACCATAAATGCGAGATGCCTGGCCTGTTGGAGACAGTGGTGGCGGGGGGGGGAGGAATGGGCTTAATCAAGCTTAACGTCATTTTCCAACAACTGCGTGTAGCAACACTTTTGCTTCCCGAAATGGTGAGCCTGCTGTATTGAAGGAGACGCAGAGCAGAGCGGAGAGGGGGCTTGGGACGTGAGTAGAGCTGGTTGAGAAGCCGAGTGGGGCGTGGGGCATCCGTGGACCAAGGCATTTGGAGACGAGAGAAGTGAAAGACGAGGCCGTCTTCTCGAGGCTCCTGGGCAACAAAAAGCCAAGCTAGCTCTGACTCGCCTTCGGGAGATCCATCTTTATAAATCAAGTTGCGCCCGCGTCTCTGCCTGAAAATGAAAGGAGCACTTGACCTCTTAAGGGTGCAAGTGGGCAATGCTTGGAAAGTTCTGTTTAGACTGGCCCTTTGCGCATGGCTGAGTTTACTCCTGAGTAAAGTTCATTACATTCGGTGCCTACGAGCAACAGCGCAAGAGAGAGAGGACTTATTATCCAACGCGCTTTAAACAAAGGCTTATGGCAGTTTTAGCCCATGGTGACAGAGAGGGAAGCTTTTGTCACCAAAGAGCAGCTCTGCGGTGTCCTCTTCAATTGGACGTGTGCAAAGCATTTGTGTTCCGCAGGGAAGGATAGATGTGTGTTTTGACTTAGTCAGAAGAGGGAAGAATGCAGGGCCCTCCCTCCGTAGTTTTGAACCTGGGAGGAACTGGATTGGGCAACCCGAGAGCTCCGCCTGACACCCGAAGGGCTTTGCAGGAAGAAACACGGCTTGAGGCGGAAGGACGGTCCTGGCTGTGGGGCGAAGAGGGGTGGGGTGGGGTGTTCCAAGAGGCCCCCTCCCCTTTTGGCACTCCGCAAACCAGGCCCGCAGTGGCAAGAG
Source organism: Thamnophis elegans (assembly GCF_009769535.1). NCBI lineage: Eukaryota > Metazoa > Chordata > Lepidosauria > Squamata > Natricidae > Thamnophis > Thamnophis elegans. Next base: position 58,451,334 of record NC_045541.1, on the reverse strand, counting down.
GCTCCACTCCGCTTCTATCGCCCCCCCCCTCTGCTCCAGAGAAGCTGGCCGCAGGCGAGTCTCTGCAGCCCTGGTTCCATCTCCAAGCAGCCCCGGGAGGAAACAGGCCAGCCCCGCTTCCCTCCCTGGACTTTCCGGCAATGGAGGACCCGCATTCCATTCCCCCTTCCAAGCCCCGAGTGGCCAGCCTTGGTTCCTGCCTCTTTCTTCCAGAACTCCGGCAGGCCTGCCGAGGAGGAGCCCGGACAAGGCTGGAGCGAGAGCCGTGGAGGCGAAAGGCTTGCCACTCGGGGCTTGGAAGAGGGAGCGGAATGCGGGTCCTCCATTGCTGGAAAGTCCGGGAATGAAGCGGGGCTGGCCCGTTTCCTCCTGGGGCTGCTTGGAGAGGGAACCGGGGCTGTGGAGACTTGCCCGTGGCCAGCTTCTCTGGAGTGGAGGGGGGGATAGAAGTGGAGTGGAGCCTCTTGCCGCTGCAGGCCTGGCTTGCGGAGTGCCAAAAGGGGAGGGGGCCTCTTGGAACACCCCCCACCCCTCTTCACCCTTCGCCTCCACGGCTCTCACTCCAGCCTGGGCAGGAACCGGTGCTATTCTGCTGTGGGCGGGACATACTCCTGGTGGCCTGCGGCTCTGGCGCCTGCAAGGTAGAAGTGTTTGCCCTGCGGGGCAGGCAAAAGCCGAAAGAAAGCACCCCACCGCTTCTGTCTGACATAAAGGCACCCCGCAGCTGGGTCGGACATAGCTGCGGGGCGCGGGATGCCTCTATTTTGGACATAGTGGCTGTGGGCGGCAGGCAAAAGCTGCTTTCTTTCTTTTTGCCTCACCAGCCATAAGCTTCACCGCACGTCACTGGCAAAGAACCATCTCTAACACATCGAGTTTTTGAAGTATTTTTTATAAGAGTATAGGTTTTCTCATAGATGCATAGTTTAATGTATTATTCTTAACCTCTATGTTTCACGAATATTTCCTCCAACCTAAAATTGGGAATATGTTTGCTTAGATTAAATTTCAGACTCTGTGTTCTCATCCAAATTGTGCCAACTCTGAGTATTGTTGAGAAATAACCTCTTTGATAAATTGAAATTATCCTAATGACATTTTTCCATCTACTGAGCAGGAGAATACTACTGTTTTTAAGCAATTAGTAATCCTGTTTGGGGAAAGGGTAAGTCAATTCTCTTGTAGAAGCAGTCCTTGATTTATGACCATAATTTGGATCTGAAATTGCAGTTGCTAAGTGATGCAGTCACGTGATAGGGTTCAATTTTGCAACCATTTTTAATTAGAGTTATTAAGAAAATAATTGTGGTTGCTAAGCAAATCACACAGTGAACTATATGACTGTTAAGCAAATCTCCATTTCTCATTGACTTTGCTTGTCGGAAGTCAGCTGGGAAACTCACAAATCACAATCACATGATTATATGATGCTGCAACTGTTGTAAATTTGAATGGGTTGCCAAGTGGCCAAATTTCAATTATCTGACCAAGGGGGAGGTTCAAAAGTTATAACTTGGAAATTAGGTCATAAGTTACTGTTTTTTCACTGCAGTTGTAATTTGGAACTGTTGTTAAATGAATTGTTGTCAAGTCAAGGGTGACCTGTAATACATATTGGGATCAACTTAATTCCAAGGGGGCAAGTTTTTAAAACTATTTTTTTAAAGAAACTGTATAATCTATTTTAAAAAATAGTTTGATTTCTCCTGAAGTGCTCCTTGGCAGTTGATTCTAGTGAAATATTTACTATTTGGTCTAAAAGATCTAAAAACTATCATTACCTTGGAATTTCCAGAGTTATTGAAGACTCAAAATAATAAACTCTTACTCTTAAGCGGGTAACACTTTTTAAAAAAAACAACAACAAGAAGTTAAAATCCGTCAGTGAAATTATTATTATCTGCTTACATGTGTCTGGAATAATGACCTGTTAAACCTTTAAACAATATTTTAGATTAATATAAAGAACAAATATAACAAATATTTGTTCTGTATATTGGTTATCTTAGAGAAGTTTTTATAAAGTTAATTGCAATTGCTTTATTCTTGGAAATGCAAGTCTGGAGTTGAAACTTTAACTTATATGGCTTAGACTTGTCCTATTCTTGCCACATTTGAGGCTGAAAACAAGAATTTTGTTTACATGACATTGGATCATAGGTGTCCAATACAAAGCACAATTACAAAACAATAGTGATAAAATGTGTATTGAAATGTCTTAATGGCAAGCTGTAGACTTACATACTTACATCCTAACATTCAATGCAAGTCAAGAAATCACATGGTTTGCATTGCAAATGACACACATTTTGTCATTTGTGCATCTCTGTGTGGCTCCCTTCACAGAGATTTGTGCATCTCTGTGCCTCCCTCTGCTTCGGTTTGACCATTCCATACTAAAGCATGTTCTTGTTAAAAGTTAATGTTCTTCTTGACTGTAAGTCCCATCTACAAAATGCAAAATTGTAGATATTTTTCAGGAATGAATGTTGGTTAAAAGAATAATAATGCAGTATTGAAAGGAGAAATATATGCTCAATTTGGAGCTCTAGATTGTTAGTAAGAGTTGCCTGTCAGTATGTAAATCAGTTCCTACACACACACACACCACCACCACCATCACCACCACCACCACCAACAACAACAACAACAACAACAACAAGGTCAAGAAAAAGATTTGCAAGCAATATGTTCAAATTTTGGGCAATTGCTCTATTTTTAACGTAATTTTCTATGTCTTTCCCCCTTTCATTTATTTTAAGTACAATGATTTATTTTGAGATTACAAGCAATATGTTCAAATTTTGGTCAATTGTTCTATTTTTAACACAATTGTCCATGTCTTTCCCCTTTTATTTATTTTAATTAGAATGATTAATTTTGAGATTGTGTTGTATTATTCTACTACATGTTGTGCTTTTTCTTCTAAATAATAATAATAATAATAATAATAATAATAATAATAATAATAATAAGTCAAGAACATCTATTAATTGAAGTAAAGAACAAAAATCTACTGAAGGCCCAACAGACGAAACAAGAATACAGAAAAGATGTGATAAAATCAAGAATGGAGAGTTGGCAGAACAAAGCACTGCATGGCCAATTTCTGGAAAAAATAAAAGATAAAGTGGACAGTGAACAAACTTGGTTATGGTTAACAACAGGTACATTAAAGAAAGAAACAGAGTCACTAATCCTGGCTGTGCAAGAACAAGCTATCCGCACAAATGCCATTAAGGCCAAAATCGAAAAATCCTCTGATGATGCCAAATGCAGACTTTGCAAAGAAGTTGATGAAACTGTTGATCACATACTCAGCTGCTGTAAAAAAATCGTGCAGACTGATTATAAATTGCGGCACAATTCAGTAGCGCAAATGATCCATTGGAATTTGTGCAAAAATTATAATATTAAAACAGCAACAAACTGGTGGGAACATCAGCCTGAAAAAGTCACCGAAAATCAGATGGTCAAGATCTTGTGGGATTTCCGTATACAAATGGACAAAATACTGGCGCATAATACACCAGACATCACACTGGTTGAGAAAAATAAGGTCACAATCATAGACATCGCAATACCAGGTGATAGCAGGGTCACCGAGAAGGAACATGAAAAAATCGCAAGATACCAGGACTTAAAAATTGAAATTCAACGACTATGGCACAAACCAGCAGTGGTAATTCCAGTGGTAATTGGCACACTGGGTGCTATTCCAAAAGCACTGGAATTACATTTAAAACAGTTAAAAATTGACAAAATCACCATCAGTCAAATGCAAAAAGCTGCACTGCTTGGATCTGCACGCATATTACGAAAATACGTTACAACGTCCTAGGCCCCTAGGTGGGGCCCGACTAGTAACCAATGCCAAATCTGGCGAAACAACTGGCCGCTGTGATACAATTGTATAATAATAATAATTCTTTGTTTATTGGAACAAAAAATTGGAAGAAATTGGAAGAAATTCTTCCAATTTCTGGAAAAATAAAAGATAAAGTGGGCAGTGAAAAAACTTGGTTATGGTTAACAGCAGGTAAATTAAAGAAAGAAACAGAGTCACTATCAGCACAAATGCCATTAAGGCCAAAATCAAAAAATCCTCTGATGATGCCAAATGCAGACTTTGCAAAGAAGTTGATGAAACTGTTGATCACATACTCAGCTGCTGTAAAAAAATTGCGCAGACTGATTATAAATTGCAGCACAATTCAGTAGCACAAATGATCCATTGGAATTTGTGCAAAAATTATAATATTAAAACAGCAACAAACTGGTGGGAACATAAGCCTGAAAAAGTCACTGAAAATCAGATGGTCAAGATCTTGTGGGAATTTCGCATGTAAACGGACAAAATCCTGGCGCATAATACACCAGACATCAACTGGTTGAGAAAAATAAGGTTACAATCATAGACATCACAATACCAGGTGATAGCAGGGTCGACGAGACTTCCCCGGATAATAAGTCTAATTGGGCTTTTGAGCGCATGCGCTAAAATAAGCCCTCCCCCAAAATCAGCCCTCCCTCAAAATATTGCAACACAGCAGTAGCCATGAGGTGATCATGCTCGCCGTCTCCTGCACCTCAGAAATAATAAGACTTTCCCCAAAATAAGGCGAAGCATTTATTTTGGAGCTCAAAGAAATAAGACCCTGTCTTATTTTCAGGGAAACAAGGTACTATGAGGCCTGCAGGGTAAGAGCATCCCCATCCCCTTTGAGATTTCAGAAGTGATAAATATTTTTTTCTTTTTTTAAAAAAAAAAGCAAAGGATGTTAATGTTCCTTGTTTGTATTGAAGTGTTCACATATAGCAATAGCTCTTATAGACTTATATAAAGCTTTCTTTTACAGTGAGCATATTGCTCCCAACAATTTGGGTTGTCATTTTACTAACCTTGGAAAGATGGAAGGCTGAGTCAACCTTGAGCCTGGTGAGACTCAAACCGTCAACCTGCTGACAGTTGGCAATCAGCTGAATTAGCCTGCAATACTGCATTCTAACCACTGTGCCAGCACAGCTCATATAAAAATATAAAAATTCAGTGGCAATGGTGATCTCAAGGAAAACTTATAAAGCAATACAAGATTCTGGGCAAAAACAGAATAGTGTTAGTCAGTTCCTAATTTCTACTGTAAAAAGTTTTTTATAAAAGTACTAATTTACCGATTATGTTCAATGCATATAAATGTCAAGCATCATACCTTAAGATAGAAACATAAACTTAAATTGTTATATTTTACACACACACACAGAGAGACATATGTACACACACACACACACACACTGTGAAGGATCCCGTTTCTTGCCTATCCAGCCTGACGATGACAACTGATCCCAACATTTATGTTTCTAAATGAGATAGTTGTTAAATGATTTTTGCCCTGTTTTACGATTTTTCTTGCCACAGTTGTTAAGTAAATCACTGAAGTTGTTAAATTAGGAACATAGCTGTTAAATGAATCTGGCTTCCTCACTGACTTTGCTTGGCAGAAGGTCGCAAAAGGTAATAAAATGATCCTGGGACCCTCCAACTCTCATAAATATGATCCAACAGTCAAACATCTGAATGTCGAGCATGTAACCATGGAGATGGTGCCATGGTTATAAATGTGAAAAACAGTCATAAATTACTTTTACCAGCGCCATTCTAACTTCAAATGGTCATTAAACGAACTGTTGTAAGTTGCAGACCACCCGTGTTGACATTTAACATAATAACAATCTTTCTCAATGTGATTATGTATGTATGTATGTATGTATGTATGTATGTATGTAGATAGATAGATAGATAGATAGATAGATAGATAGATAGATAGATATAGATAGATAGATATAGATATAGATATAGATATAGATATAGATATAGATATAGATATAGATATAGATATAGATATAGATATAGATATATCCTTAGAGTCACAACCCCTGGTAAGCCCCAATTATGGAGGGAAGCTAACTGCTTCCATCATCTGTCAATCAGCTCGTCACAAGAGTCCATCACGACAGAAACCCAATATTTTTACTGTTGCCTTTGTTATATTTGTGTTTTTTTATTTGTGCTGATAAATAAATGGAGACTAGTATAGATCTATTTCAAGCTATTTAGCTCTCATCAGCTAGCCAGGTTCGAATCCCAGTAAAGGTATATATATATAAAGTTACAACCCCTGGTATGCCCAAATATGGGAGGAAGTCCATTCTCTGTCCATCGGCTCGTCACAAGAGACCATCCAGACAGAAACCCAATATTTTTACTGTTGCCTTTGTAATAAGGAGAAGAACTCTGTGGCTTAGTGGTTAACACATCTGCCTAAGATGCAATACAGCACAGGTTCTAATCCCAGTAAGGGTATGGCTAGCTGATGAGAGCTAAATAGCTTGAAATAGATCTATACTAGTGTCCCTTTATATATATCAGCATATATATATATATATATATATATATATATATATATATATATATATATATATATATATATATATATATATATATATATATATATATAAATATAAAATCTCTCTAGAAAATGAGAAAACATTTGTAGATTATACATAAAGAGTATTAACTACAATAATTATCACTATTAAAAAAAAACTAAATAAAATACATACAATCAAATGTTAATCAATACTGGGAAAATGTTATGATATATGATATAATTAAATATTATGGATGTCCAGCTAAAATAGGACATGAGGATTTGATGATAATAGAGGATTTTACAAATAAGTAAATGAATTGTCAGCATGTGTTATGGATTAATTCTTTGGCATAGCTAAGGATGAAGGATGTTTAAATAACCATAGGTAATTAAAACTGGAGGTATAATGATGTTGATATGGTAAATATTCGAGTTAAGATATTTGAATTAATATGAGTTAATGGAAGAGAAGCACCAAAGCATGTTGTAACCAGTTGATATACTTCTTTTTTTTTATAATAGACACCTGTGTTTTGTTTTGTTTTCCTGCCTTGTCTCCTGTCGTTTTTGACTTTTTCTGTATTATTTTTATTTTTTATTTTAATTTTTATTTGCCCTTTTTTTTTTCTTTTCCCACCGGTGTGGGCAGGTATTGTTCAAGATTATTACTTTTATTAATATTTCTAAATAATAATTACAGTTAAATGAAAATGGATATATAATAATGCTTGAGTTAATATGAGTTATGTTAGTTGACTGTGGAGGAGATGTACCAAAACTTATCTGTAATTGATTGACACATTTTCTACAGATGTAAAGAAAGATGCTGTACCTGTTTTAAATTAAAATTAAAAAACATTTATTTAAAAAAAAGAAAAAAGAACTGAGCAGCCTTGTTTTCTAATGCTCCTGCTTCCTTCTTTTGAAAAACCACAGTCTTTGTTGATTTCTTGATCTTACTATGCAGACATAGACTCCTACATTGTCTAATCACATACCAAAAAAAATCTGTCATCTGTCAGCTTTGCAAAAACTCATATGCATTCAATGTAATGTGGAAGTTGATATAATTTACAAGACAGGAGTTAAATTTAGAATAAGATTAGGACTAATTTGATTAATTTATTTGCAAAAATGTCTTAGCCTCCCTAATTGCTTGTGATTCTGTATAGACATAGTAGACATATGTTTTCCCACCTTCTATCCATAGTGAGTGAGTAACTTTCAACTTTGCATGTATAATTAAAATACTATAGACTTTTGGGTGACAATGAAGTTAAAATAACAAGAGTGAAATTCACTTGTAGCATCCTATCAGCTCAGGAAGCAACTAATACTATCCATTTCAAATTATTTTCTCACATTCCCCTAGGTTTACTATTAGCTTACATCCCATTTCAAAACAATGCCTCACTGAGGATGTCTTTCATTGGTTAAGCAATTAGCAAAGGCAGGCATGAGTTTTTGGTTCATGCTCTTCCAAATCTCTAGAGATACACCAAAAGCTGGCATTTATTTTGAGCTCTATGAAATTTGAAATATTCCTGCAAACTCTGAAGCCTTGAGCCTCAAAATCTAATTACCTTTAGTTGTTTGCACGAATAACTATATATTTCTAACACACTCCCCTATGTTGACAAAACCTTTTAAAGATCAAAAGACTATTCCTTCTTCCCTTGAGGGTTGTCCTGGGAAATGTGCATTAACTTTCAATAAAATCATAGAGTCAAAAGCTATGCACAGCATTTTGAGGGGTAAATTTGCTGTGTTTTATACTGGAGATGGTCCCTATCAAAGGTAGCCTTATCTGATCAAAGGGATCCAAAGAAAATTCTAAGGCCTATTGTAGAGTTCTATAGTTCCTTCCCTAGTATATCTGATGATGTCAGCCTCTGCTTTGCTGTTGCTTCGGCTGCCATGAAACGGGGAGGGAGGGCATGGTATTTGGGAGGGGTTACTCATTGTGCTGGAGGAAGGTTCTGGAGTTCAGCTGCCTGTCGGACTACGCATGCGTAGGAGATTCCCGCCAGGACTAACGGTGCCGACATTCCATCTTCGTGATGCCTTTTGAAGTTATCTCACACCTGACACTTGGGAGAATTATGATTGGACTGTAACTGTGATGCCAAGGGGTGGGGAATGGGCTATTCTATATATCAATCGCTTTCGCACCTAAATAATCAGACTTCGCTTCGCTATGCCTTTAATCATTTATAATTAGTAAAAGTACACTTGATTTCTACTCATGGAGTCTCGTGGTCTTCTTTCCTAATTATCTAATGGAGAGGATCTGACAGTAAGTGAAGTCTCACTCACACCCCACCAGGAGATTTCAACCTTCCGTGGGGGGTGTACTTGCACGAAGAAACGAGGGAGATGTCTTTGCGAGCAAGCGATGAAGAGATTGAAAGGGAAACCGCAGACCCATCATTACCTGGAAGAATGGCTGGACTAGGAATAGCGGACCCTGCGATTCCCCCTCGATGGTCCCTAAATGTGGGGCAAAAAGAGGACAGCAAAAGTTGGGATGCTGGAGTTACTAGGAGAAAACAAAGGGCGAAGCCAGTCGAATTGGAAGAAATCTTGCCCGAACGAAAACCCTGAGAAAGAGACCAAACGGAAGACTTTGAACAAAGGTACTCTATGCACAAATTTAGGGAGGATGAAGAGGCCGAGGGAGGATGGGAGCAAACTAACCCAGAAACAGCTTCTCCCCCCCCCAGCCAGGGCGGATGCCAGAGCAGGGGGGGGGGGCAGAAGACGCAGAATGGCAAAAGTCCCTCCCTTAACTGTAAAATATGACGGGAATCCCAAAAAACTGGGTCTCTTCGTTATACAAATTTATAACTATATGGAAATTTATGGACCCGATTTAGAATCAGATGAAATGAAAGTGCGAATGGTGTTACTTGCTTTGGAGGAAGAGGCGGCCGAGTGGATGATCAGCCTGCATCAAAGCAATTCCCCCCTCCTGAGGAATTTTGACGCTTTTATGACTGCGTTTAAGAGAAGGTTTGATGACCCCCTAATTGAGAAACGGGGAAAGTTGAAATTTATGACCCTCAGGCAGGGAGATAGACCGGTGACTCAGTATATTCAGGAGTTTCAACAACTTTCTTCTTATATGAGAGGCTGGTCTCAGGATGCCCTTTTGGACCAGTTTGCATTAGGATTAAATGAGGACATTTATCAACAATGTGTTAACAGACACCTTCCCAAGCGCGTTACAGCTTGGTATGAAAATGCAGCAGACATTGAGCTCGATTTGATTAGACTTCAACGTGTGAGGGAGGAGAAAGCAAGAAAATCACCCCCCCCCCAACTCAGAAGCCCCGTTTCCGAATCAGGAGTGAAGGAAAGGGAAGCTCCACCGGCAAAGGCAAGCTGCTCACATGCTTCCGTTGCAGGAGGGGAGGCCACCGTGCCCCAGATTGCCCCGCTAAACTTCCCACAACCACTCCACCCCCTGCCAAGAGGGAAGGGAAGACGAGCAGGGCCCCAGAGAAGAAGAAGAAAGAGGCTGCTTTCGCTGCTGATAACACCCCCCCCCCCGCGCTTCAGGCAGGACGTGGAAGAAGAAGCTGACGCCACCGCCAGCTCCTCTGATGACTCCGATGACGACGCCTCGCCTCGCTGGGTGAGTTCAAATAAAGGCCCCATGTTGATCCCAATAGAACTAAGGGTACCACCTGATGGGGTGTCAGAACAGCTTCCCGCCCTCCTTGACTCGGGCTGTTCCAGATGTATGATCAACCCCGCAATGGTGGAAAAACTAGGCCTCAAATTAAGGACTTTGAAAACCCCTATTGTGTTTTGCCAAATCGATGGGTCCATTGCAGGGGGTGGCCCGGCCCATTTCTATACTGAACCTCTAGAGATGAAAATGGGCACCCACGTAGAATTGATCTCTTTTATTGTGGCTCCTGGAATGGACAGACCCCTGATTTTAGGCCTCCCCTGGCTTCGTAAATGGAACCCTCGCATTAATTGGAGGGAGGGATGGCTGCACATTCACACGAGCACAGCTCCAGACGGGGAGGGCGTTTCCCCAGAGCCTGCTGGCTGTAGCCCCACTTTGGCCGCCAGGGGCCAGGAGAGGATTGAGGGGGAAGAAAAGATTCCAAAAGTGTATTGGGACCTGAGAGGAGTTTTTAGTGAAAAATCTTCAGATAAACTTCCGCCCCACAGACCTACTGATTGCTCCATCGATATTTTACCCGGGGTTAAGCTTCCAAAGCCCCAAATATATTCGATGTCCCCTAGAGAGATGGAGGAAATGAGAAAATTCATTGATAAAAACTTGGAAAGAGGTTTCATCGAGCCAGCACGACCCAAGGTAGCTGCACCCGTATTATTCAGAGAGAAGAAAGATGGCTCCCTGAGATTATGTGTTAATTTCAAAAACCTGAACTGTATCTCTGCTCAAAACCTCTACCCGTTACCGCTGATGAAGGACATGTTAGCCCAATTGGGAAAGGGCCACATTTTTACTAAATTGGACCTCAGAGAAGCGTACTATAGAGTCCGCATAAAGGAGGGGGATGAGTGGAAGACTGCTTTCAACTGCCCCCTCGGTTGCTTCCAGTTCCAAGTGATGCCCTTTGGCCTGCAGGGGGCGCCTGCAGTTTTCATGCAATTAATTAATGAGATCTTGCATGACCATCTTTACAAAGGCGTTATCGTATATTTGGACGATATCCTTATTTACACTCAGACTTATGACGAACACGTCACATTGGTCCGCACTGTCTTGAAAAAGCTCCGGGCCGCTGAACTGTATGCCAAGTTGTCCAAGTGTGAATTTCACCAGGAGAAGATTGACTACCTGGGGTATCGTATCTCCCCCGCTGGTATTGAGATGGACCCCGCTAAGGTGAAGGCAGTCACTGAGTGGGAGGCGCCCCGTACACGCAGGCAATTGCAGAAATTTTTGGGTTTTGCCAATTTCTATCGTCAGTTCATCCCTTCTTTTGCCAAAATTGCGCTTCCCATCACTAACTTGTTGAAGTACAAGGGTGGACCTAAACCTAAGCCTAGCAAGCCACTGGATTGGACCATGGAGTGTCAGGCTGCTTTCGAGAAGTTGAAACGCCTCTTTGCGGCAGAACCAGTTCTGAAGCATCTGGACATGAACAAGCCTTTCGTCGTCCAAGCTGATGCCAGCGACGTGGCTGTTGGGGCCGTCTTGCTTCAAGCCAACGACCAAGGTAATTTGCAACCATGCGCTTACACCTCCCGTAAGCTCACGGACACTGAAAGACGTTGGGCAATCTGGGAGAAGGAAGCATTTGCAGTACGCTGGGCCTTGGCCACGTGGCGCCACTTCCTAGAGGGCGCTAAGCACCCGTTTGAGGTGTGGACTGACCATAAAAACTTAGAGGCTTTGAGGACTCCACGCCGCCTCTCCCCTAAGCAAATGCGCTGGACTCAGCATTTCAACCGTTTCAATTTCACACTCAAGTACATCCCGGGAGGGAAGAATTTCATGGCTGATGCTTTGTCCAGACTCCCTCAATACAACTGCTCTAAGCTAAGTATTGTTCAACCTGTCGTTCCCGCATCCAGCCTTGCTGCCCCGGTTGTCACTCGGCAGCAGGCGCGCTCGAAAGTAAAGGTGCCTCAAGATTTCCTTTCTGACCTCAAACGGGCCCTTCCCCAGGATGACTGGTTCCAGCAGCATCAGGGTGAATGCAAAATGAGGGACGATTTACCGTGGATTGGGGCTAAGCTTTACATCCCTGCCTCTCTTTGTCTCGTCGTTCTCCAATGGGCTCACGATTCCAAGTTGGCAGGTCACTTTGGATTTGTGAAGACGCTGCATTTGGTGAAGAGGCAGTTTTGGTGGCCCTCTTTGAAAAAGGACATTGAACTTTATGTTGCCAGTTGTCCAGTCTGTGCAGCCGCTAAACGGCCACCAGGGAAACCGCAAGGCCTACTCCAATCTGTAGCCCGCCCTGTCGCCCCTTGGAAGGAAATTTCTATGGACTTTATTGTCGAACTTCCCGAGAGCCAGGGGCACACCGTCATTTGGGTAGTTACTGACTTATTTTCAAAACAAGTTCATTTTATTCCGTGTCACAAGATTCCTTCTGCGAAGGCACTTGCTAAACTCTTCATTTCTCACATTTACCGTTTGCATGGGGTGCCTGATCGCATCATTTCCGATAGAGGTGTCCAGTTCACTTCTGTTTTCTGGAAAGAATTTCTTAAACGCATTGGCTCCACCCAGGGACTAAGCTCCGCCCACCACCCTCAGACTAATGGGGCTTGCAAGAGGACTAATTCTGTTCTGGAACAATATTTACGTTGTTTCATCAATTATCAACAAGATGATTGGGTGGACTTTTTGCCACACGCTGAAGTGGCCTATAATAATTCTGTCCATAGCAGCACTGGGTTCACTCCTTTTCGTGTCGTTTTTGGTCAGGATTTTGTTCCTATTCCTGAACTTCCCCTCGAGCAACCACAAGTTTCTTCCGTCTCTGAATGGAGCGAGCGGTTGAGCCATGTTTGGCCTTTGGCTCTTAGTACTTTGGATGCTGTGCATCGTGCTCATAAAAAACAGGCTGATAAGAAGCGTGTGCAACCTTACCAGTACAGAGTGAGTGACCTGGTTTATTTGTCCATGAAGTTCCTTCAAACTACACAAAAGTCTAAGAAATTGGGACCTAAGTACGTGGGCCCATTTCCCATCATCAAGATCATCAATCCTGTTTCAGTTCGTTTGCAGCTACCCAAACATCTCAACCGTGTTTATCCAGTTTTCCAGGTTAACCTCATTAAGCCAGTTCGTGTCTCCTCTTTACGTCCGCCTGTGGACGCTCCACCTGCCCCCCTGTTGATTGATGGTGAACGACATTTTGAGGTTCGTGAGATATTGGACTCTCGACGGCGGCGGAATCGGATACAGTACCTAGTGGCTTGGAAGCATTTTCCTCCATCTCATACCGAGTGGGTGGACAAGTCCCATGTCCATGCTCCCCGACTGCTTCGACAGTTTTATTCTACTTATCCTGACAAGCCTTGACTTTTTCTCCCCCCCCCCTCTTTTTCTCTTCTGTTTTTTGTTGTTTGTCTGTTTGTTTGTGTTTTCTCGTTTTCCAGGCCTAAACGCCTTTTTCCGGAGGACGGCCGGATGTCAGCCTCTGCTTTGCTGTTGCTTCGGCTGCCATGAAATGGGGAGGGAGGGCATGGTATTTGGGAGGGGTTACTCATTGTGCTGGAGGAAGGTTCTGGAGTTCAGCTGCTGTCGGACTACGCATGCGTAGGAGATTCCCGCCAGGACTAACGGCGCCGACATTCCATCTTCGTGATGCCTTTTGAAGTTATCTCACACCTGACACTTGGGAGAATTATGATTAGACTGTAACTGTGATGCCAAGGGGTGGGGAATGGGCTATTCTATATATCAATCGCTTTCGCGCCTAAATAATCAGACTTCGCTTCGCTATGCCTTTAATCATTTATAATTAGTAAAAGTACACTTGATTTCTACTCATGGAGTCTCGTGGTCTTCTTTCCTAATTATCTAATGGAGAGGATCTGACAGATACACATACAAGGATGTAATCTATTGGGCTACATCTAAAATTCTCATCCTTTGAAATTCACAGAGCTCTACAATTTCTCACATGGAAACAATTATTTATAATGATTTACCTTATTAAAAAAAATCTGCAGAGTGATGGGATTGTTAAATAGGCTGAAGATATTGGCATCTTCTCCAGCAGGCCTAATCAACTGTCTCAAGCATAGAAAGCAGTGCTGTCCAAAATTATGAATGAAGTAGAACAATAGTAACAAAGGCCTGCCCCCCACCCCCCCACCAAAATTCTAAACTAGCACTAGTCCTTACAAGCATTGTTTAACACAATTTCAGAACGTTTCAACCAATTTGGTAGATATTTCCCTCCTGAAATTTGTTGTTTGGGATTGAGAAAAGAGAGAACATTAGGGAGGTTAAACACAGGGAGAAGAAAGGCATTTCAGAGATATAGTGGATGCTCTCATTGCCCTAGGACTGTGGCCCCATCCACAACTTTAACAGTTCCACATATCATGCAGTTCTAAAGACATTATCCTTGGCCATAACACTGTTTCATAACCCCGTAAAAGCACTGTGAAGTGGTATATAAGTCTAAGTGCTATTGCTATTAATCTTTTAATAAAATTTATTGATCAGAAATGGTGTTACCTGGTTTCTGATTTTGGTTTTTGTTGTTTTTGTTTTAAAAAAAACAGGGATAATTGTTGACATTGTATTAGAAGTACAATATGATCCCCAGGTTTGCATTTATAAATATGCTTGCTGGGATATTCTAGAAAACTGTAGATTTAAAATATCTTTTAAAGGACCCAGATTGTTGGGGGTAATATGCTGACTCTGTAAACTGCTTAAAGAGGGCTGTAAAAGTGCTATGAAGTGGTATATAAGTCAAAGTGCTATTGCTATTTTAAAGGCAGCATCTTGGAGAACATATTGTAGTTCTGACGTCCAAACATGATGCAATCAAGACAAACAGACGCAACTCAGCACTGCTAATGTGCTCATAGTTATCTCCTATGAAAAATATGAGGCTTCTCCATAGTTTCAAATGTGTGTGTGTGTGTACATGCATACATGTACACACATGTGTGTGTGTGTACATGCATACATACACATACATACACAAATGTCACAGTTTTGCCTGCACGTAAAATATATATTGATTCAAATAGTAATTTAAATAATTCTATACAGAGTTCTCTGCAATTTGCACATTATTCCAAAAAAGTGGAACCAACCCTTTTTTCCTCAAGCATCGCTTTTTTTTCTTTTTGTAAAGGGAACAAACAATTATACTATTATTAGCATCCAAGGAAGACAACTGTAAAAAGCATTTTAATGAGAACCTTGCATCTGCTCCTGTAGAGGTATTCTCGCACTATTGTTTACGCAATTCAGCAAATACAACAAGGTTTTTGAATCCTGCTGTGTGGGTGTATTTTGGAAGAAATGTGTGGTTGACTGCTTGTCTCCTAATCTTCCTTTTCTGGCTAAAAAGTCTGATTTCCTGCTGGGCCCCCTGCTTCTCAACCCAGATGGCAAATTGCAGCAGCGTGAGTGGTACGATGGATCAGCAGACCAGACTGGCTTTCTGTGGTCTGTGGCTTGTAGACTGAGATCCTTAAATCTGAACGTATTCTGCAGATGTGAGACTGCAGGTCTAGTGAAACTCTCATTCAAAATCAGGGACAGTAATCCCTTAATAGAGGGACGCAGTGGCTCAGTGACTAAGATGCTGAGCTGGTCAACCAGAAAGGTTGGCAGTTCAGTGGTTCAAATCCCTAGCAGTTCAAAAGCACGCAAAAATGCAAGCAGAAAAATAGGGACCAGTGTTTAGTCATGCGGTGAAGATGGCGGCGGCGTGCTGACGGCGCCGCTCCCGGCGATTTCTAACAACACCGGCAGCTTCTGGCTTTGCTTTTCAGACTTTTCTGGCTTGGGAGATCTGGGAAAAGCTTTGGCCCGCATTAATAACATCATATCAGCGAGGGGGTGGCTGGTTCAGATGGCGCCATATGAGATTGGGCGGCTGTCCTGCTGCCATGGCCCTCCCAGCCCCCCCTCACCGTACTTGAGAGACCGCCTTCTGCCAATTACCTCCCTGCGGCCAATTAGATCTCATAGATTGGGCCTCCTCCGGGTTCCATCTGCCAGCCAGTGCCGGCTGGCAACTACGCCCGAGTGTTTGATTGCTGAATGAAAGTTGTGTTTTATTATTTTTCTTTTGTTCACAAAGTGTTTGTTTTGACCTTGCACTTCCCCTCCCCTGTGGTTGTAAGCCGCCCTGAGTCCCCTCAGGGAAAAGGGCGGCATATAAATCCCAATAAAACCTAAACCTAAAAAACCTAAACAAGGAGGAGAGCCTTTTCAGTAGTAGCTCCGACCCTTTGGAACGATCTCCCCGTGGAGATTCGTACTCTCACCACCGTCCAGGCCTTCCGCATAGCCCTTAAGACCTGGCTAGCCCGTCAGGCCTGGGGACAAAGATAATTGCCCCTCCCGAATGATGAATGAATGTTGCTCATTATTTTATTCTATGTTTGTCTAAGTTATTGTTTGTATATCCCTCCCTTGATTTTATGTAAGCCGCCCTGAGTCCCCTCAGGGAAAAGGGCGGCCTATAAATGTTAATAAATCTCTCTCTAAATCTCTCTTTGGCCTGTGGCGGTCCTGGCAGCCTCTGTCTTTATTTCTATGATCGGAAGAGCCCTTGGAGCCTTTGGAGCTGTACCAACTTGTCATTTGGAGTGGGGTGGCTGATTGTGTGGCGCTGGACAGAAGTGGGCAGTTGATTTTGCGTGTCATCATTTTGGCCCCTTTGGCGCCCCCCCTTTTTTACCCGATTGGACTTCCTCTGTGGTGTGGCCTCTCCTTCGCCCTCAGCGGCTGCGGGGCCTCTCCCGCCTTACCATCTGGTTCCCCCTGCTTACGGACTTGGGACTCTTGGACTCTCAGACCCGTGAACATCTTCCTTGTCACGACCACTACCGCCCACCGCTACCCCAGGGACACCATCTCATCTACTCAGACTTTAGCCCCTTGCTACGGTATTTAGGAGAGAAGACAAACTGCTCCCTTTCCATCCCTCTGCCATTGACCTGACTTTTGTGCCTCTGCTCTATGAACTCACGAACTTGCTCGCACAACATTAATATTAATTTTAACACCTGCACAACCCCCTCTTCTTCGTATGTGGAGTGTATGTGTATGCTTGTGAGTGAATTATTATTAAATTAGCGTAACTTATTTTTTATATTGTATTGCTGGTTTTTTTTTAACCATAGTGGTGTATGCATGTGGAGAATGCCTGGTTGGTTTGTATGAGGGGATTGAAAGCGCAGCCTGGAGCCCCCTCCACTGAGTGCAGAAGCAGAAGTGGATGGGGGCCCGGATCCGCCTCTCATCCCAGAGTGTCTGGTTTGAATGGCCTGCCGAGAAGGACAGAGGCCTTGAGAGACAGAGGGGGGTCTACGGGCATAGGGGCGGGCCGGGGAATTACAGTCATGACTGGGAGGGGCAGGTATGAAGGGAGCTTCAGGGCTAGCCATTACCGGGGAAGGAGGGTTCGCTACATCACAGTGATCCCTCGTTCCAGCCCTGATAGCTCAACTCGGTGACATGGGAAATCAGGGCCCTGGTCTCAGGCTGCTGCTGCTAAATGCCAGGTCTGTGGTACATAAAGCTCCCCTCGTCTGGGACTTATTATTAGATGAGGGGGCAGACCTGGCATATATTACTGAAACCTGACTGGGCCACGAGGGAGGAGTCCCCCTTTCAGAAATATGCCCAGAAAAGTTTCAGGTGCTCCACCAGCCACGACACCAGAGAAGGGGTGGAGGAGTCACAGTCATTATCCGGGAGTCATTAGCTCCTTGCAGGATCCCTGCTTCAGAGAATGTCGGGTGTGAGTCCCTCCTTGTGAAGTTGGACCTAGGGGGTCAAGTAGGCTTATTGTTGACGTACCTACCTCCCAGCTGCGTCACAACGGCCCTCCCTGCACTCCTAGAGTCAATAGCCGGACTGGCGGTTGAGTTCCCCAGACTTATAGTACTGGGGGACTTCAACCTGCCATCTCTGGGCGAACGCTCAGATGGGGCCCAGGAGTTCATGGCTTCCATGGCAACCATGGACTTGATCCAGGTAATTCAGGGTCCGACTCATGTGGCGGGACACATGCTCGACCTTGTGTTTCTCTCAGGACAGTGGAGACGTGATCTGGAATTAAAGGGGATTGAGATCTCGCCCTTGTCATGATCGGATCACTTCCTGCTGAGGCTTGATTTTTGGAAGCTACTCCCCCACCGCAGGGAGGTGGAGCCGATTAAGTGGTTCTGCCCCAGGCGCCTGATGGACCCATTGGGATTTCAGAGGGAGCTTGGGGAGATACCTGACTCCCTTGCCCACAGTCCAACTGAGTCCTTGGTCACTGCCTGGAATACAGCAGCAGCTAGGGCATTAGATTGGATTGCACCTTTGCGGCCTCTCCGCAGCAGTGGATCCAGGAGGGCACTTTGGTTTACCGAGGAACTCTGGGAGATGAAGCGCCAAAAGAGACGCCTAGAGCAACGTTGGAGGGCTAGTAACTCCAAATCCGACCGAACACTACTAAGATCCTTTATTAGGACTTATCTAGTGACAATACGGGCTCATTTTGTATGTGCTCATTTTTCCGCCCTTATTGCGTCCGCAGAATCTCTCCCGGCTGCCCTGTTTAGGATAACCCGCTCCCTCCTGAAAGAAAGGGATGTGAGTGAGCCCTTACAGGGAAGAGCTGAGGAATTTGTTCAGTTTCTGTTGGACAAAGTCACTCGGATTCAGATGGACCTAGACTCCACTTGGACAGTGCCAGCAGAGATGCTGAGGGAGAGCCTTGATCAAATTTTATGGAGTGAGTTCCAGCTTGCCATTCCTGAGGAAGTGGACAAGGCCATAGGAGTGATGAGTGCTGCCACTGTCTACTGGACCTGTGCCCCTTCTGGTTGGTTTCAACCAGCAGGGAGGTGACATGTGTCTGGATCCAGAGGATTGTAAACACCTCTCTTTGGGAGGGGTCTTTCCCGCAACCTTTGAAGGGAAGCGGTGATGAGACCCCTCCTCAAGAAGCCTTCTCTGGACCCAGCCGCCCTTAAAAACTACCGTCCAGTTTCCAACCTCCCATTTTTAGGGAAGGTTGTTGAGAAGGTGGTGGCCTCCCAACTCCAGCAGACCTTGGATGAAGCGGATTATCTAGATCCCTTTCAGTCTGGTTTCAGGCCTGGTTACTGCACCGAAACTGCTTTGGTCGCACTGACCGATGATCTCTGGTGAGCCATTCCTCTATCCTGGTGCTTCTTGACCTCTCAGCGGCCTTCGATACCATCGACCATGGTATCCTTCTGCGACGGCTAGAAGAGGTGGGAGTGAGAGGCACCCTTTTATGGTGGTTCTCCTCTTACCTCTTTGGCAGGTTGCAGTCGATGTTGGTCGGAGGACAGAGGTCGACCCCTAGGCCCCTTAAATATGGGGTGCCGCAGGGCTTGGTCCTGTCCCCCCTCCTATTTAACATCTACATGAAGCCGCTGGATGAGATCATTCATCAGTACGGGATTAAATACCACCAGTATGCGGATGATACTCAGTTGTATTTGTCCGCCCCTACCAACTCAGTGAAGCGGTGGAAGTAATGTGCCAGTGCCTGGAAGCTGTCAGGGTCTGGATGGGAATGAACAAGCTTGTGCTCAACCCTGACAAGACTGAGTGGCTTTGGATGTTGCCCCCCAAAGATAGTCCAGATATTCCATCCTTAAACCTGGGGGGTGAAATCTTATACCCCTCAGAGAGGGCTCGCAACTTGGGTGTTCTCCTGGATCTGCAGCTGACTCTAGAACACCATCTGTTGGCTGTGACCAGGTTTGCCTGGTGCACCAATTGCATCCCTACCTGGACTGAGAGGCACTCCAAATGGTCACTCACGCCCTCGTCACCTCAAGGCTCGACTACTGTAACACGCTCTACATGGGGCTACCCTTGAAGAGTGTTTGGAGACTACAACTGGTCCAGAATGCAGCCACGTGAGCGATACTGGGTGTACCTAGGTACCCAACCCATTCAGCGGGACACACGCTTGACCTCGTATTTCTCTCGGAGCAGTGGATGTGTGATCTTGGTCTGAGGGGGAGTGACATCATACCCCTGTCGTGGTCAGACCATTACCTACTGAGGCTCGACTTCCGGAGGCCAAACCCCCACTGTAGGGAGGAGGAACCGACCAGGTGGTTCCGCCCCAGGCGTCTTATGGAGCCAGTAAGGTTCCAGACAGAGCTTGGGGTTATTCCTGATACTCTCGCCCACAGTCCGGCAGAAACTCTGGCTGCTGCGTGGCACTCGGCAGCGTCAGAGGCCCTCGACCGGATTGCGCCACTGCGGCCCTCCGAGGCGGCGGATCCCGGAGACCCCCTTGGTTCACCGAGGAACTCCGGGAGATGAAGCGCCGGAGGAGATGCCTAGAGCACCGTTGGAGGTCCGACAAGTCCGCATCGAACCGAGCAATGGTAACCACCTGCACCAGGGAATATACTAGGGCACTTAGGGCAGCTAAAAGATCACACATAGCCTCCCTGGTCGCATCCGCTGAGTCCCGCCCAGCCGCCCTGTTCAGGATAACCCGCTCCCTATTGAACAAAAGGGAGGCGGGGGAACCCTTGCAGGGCAGAGCTGAAGAATATGCCCAATTCTTAGCGGACAAAATTGCTCGGTTTCGGACGGACTTGGACTCCACACCCGCAGTTCCAGCCGAGACCCAGGGGGACCAAGTTCAACAGCTCTGGGTTGAGTTTCAGGAGGTTATCCCCGGGGATGTGGACAAGGCCATGAGAGCTGTGAGTTCCTCCACCTGTGCCCTGGATCCGTGTCCCTCATGGCTGGTTTCTAACTGCAGTGAGGTGACACGAGGCTGGATCCAGGCGGTTGTAACCGCCTCTCTTCGGGAGGGGAACTTCCCCGCCGCACTGAAGGCGGCGGTGGTGAGACCCCTCCTGAAGAAGCCATCCCTAGATCCAGCTGTCCTTAACAACTACCGCCCGGTCTCCAACCTCCCCTTTCTTGGGAAGGTTGTTGAGAAGGTGGTGGCCTTCCAGCTCCAACGGTCCTTGGAGGAAGCAGACTACCTAGACCCCTTCCAGTCAGGCTTCAGACCCGGTTACAGCACTGAAACCGCCTTGGTCGCATTGATGGATGATCTTTGGAGAGCCAGAGATGAAGGGCACCCCTCCATCCTGGTCCTCCTCGACCTTTCAGCGGCTTTCGATACCATCGACCATGGTATCCTTCTGCGAAGACTGCGGGAGGTGGGAGTGGGAGGCACCGTGTTACGGTGGTTCTCCTCCTACCTCTCGGACAGGTCGCAGTCGGTGTTAGTGGGAGGGCAAAGATCGTCCCCAAGGCCCCTGAAATATGGGGTGCCGCAGGGTTCGGTCTTATCCCCCCTACTATTTAACATTTACATGAAACCGCTGGGAGAGATCATCCGTAGGCACGGGATTAGATACCATCAATACGCGGACGATACTCAATTGTATCTGTCCGCCCCGTGCCAAATCAATGAAGCGGTTGACGTAATGGACCGGGGGCTTGAAGCCGTCATGGACTGGATGAGGATTAACAAGCTTGTGCTCAACCCAGAAAAGACCGAGTGGCTGTTGTGTTTTCCTCCCAAAAATTTGGCCATTAATCCAACACTCAGGCTGGGGGGTCAAATTTTACACCCCTCAGAGAGGGTTCGCAACTTGGGAGTCCTCCTGGACTCACAGCTGTCATTCGACCATCATATAGCGGCTGTGACCAGGGGGGCATTCGCCCAGGTACGCCTGGTGCGCCAGTTGCGACCCTACCTGAACCGGGAGGCCCTCACAACAGTCACTCGGGCCCTCGTGATTTCTAGGCTGGAATACTGCAACGTGCTCTACATGGGGCTGCCCTTGAGGAGCATCCGGCGACTTCAGCTAGTGCAGAACGCAGCCGCGCGAGTGATCGCGGGTGCACCCCGATTCACCCGCATTACACCTATCCTCCGCGAGCTGTGCTGGCTACCTGTCGATCTCCGGATGCGCTTCAAGGTGCTATTGATCACCCATAAAGCCCTACATGGCAGTGGATCTGGATACTTGAGAGACCGCCTTCTGCCAATTACCTCCCTACGACCTATAAGATCTCATAGGTTAGGCCTCCTCCGCATTCCATCGGCCAGCCAATGTCGGCTGGCAACCACAAGGAGGAGGGCCTTCTCAGCAGCGGCCCCGACCCTTTGGAACGAGCTCCCCGTAGAGATTCGTACCCTCTCCACCGTCCAGGCCTTCCGCACAGCCTTGAAGAACTGGCTCACCCGTCAGGCCTGGGGATAAGGACCATTACCCCGCCCGAATGTTGTATGCATGTTGCTTATTATTTTATTATGTGTTGTCGTCTTAGTGCTGTATTCCCCCCTCCCTGGTTTTCTGTGAGCCGCCCTGAGTCCCCTCGGGGAAAAGGGCGGCCTACAAATAAAATCAATTCAATCAATTCAATTCAATTCACCCATGTTACACCTATCCTCCGTGAGCTACACTGGCTCCCAATTGGTCTCCGAACACACTTCAAGGTGCTGGTTATTACCTTTAAAGCCCTACATGGCCTAGGACCTGGATATCTCCGTGACCGCCTCCTGCAACATACCTCCCAGCGCCCAATAAGATCGCACAGAGTGGGCTTTCTGCGGGTACCATCGACTGCACAATGCCGTCTGGTGGCTCCTTGGAAGAGGGCCTTCTCTGTAGCTGCCCCGGTCCTCTGGAACGAACTGCCCCCTGAAATCCGGACCCTCCCCACTCTCTTGGCCTTCCAAAAGTCTGTTAAGACCTGGCTGTTCCAGCAGGCCTGGGGCTGCTGATTTTGATTGACCTTCAGCCTCATTAAGATCGAGTGCATGTTGTGTCCTGTTTTAATTTGTTCTGTCTTATATTTTAAATTTTTAATATCTTCTTTTTTAAACTGTCTTTTATGTAAGCCGCCCGGAGTCTTCCGGGATTGGGCGGCATACAAATCAATTAAAATTGACAAATTGACAAATTGATGCCAGCCACATGACCACAGAGATTTCTTCGGACAGCACTGGCTATTCAGCTTTGAAACGTCCCCTAGAGTCAGGAATGACTAGCATATATGTGCGAAAGGAACTTTTATTTTTTAATCCCTTAATCCATGGCAGTATCTGAAGCTTGGATCCTTTTGCTACGGCATGTGAAACTCTGATATCCAACCTGCAATAGAGCAATTACCTATCATGGGGGCGGGGGGATAAAATGCACACTGGTGTCTAAAAAGAGCCTTAAAACAAGGAACAGCCAGAAAAACAGTTCTGGATTCAATGGGACATTTAGAAAATTCCCCCTCCTGTGCACACATTCCTTCAGCCTCTTCTGCCCTCCCCCCCTCTCACTCTCTCTCTCTCTCTCTCCTCCTCCTCCTCCTCCTCCTCCTCCTCCTCTGGATTCAATGTGACGTTTAGAAAATTCCCCCTCCTGTGCACATACTCCTTCAGCCCCCCCCTCTCTCTCTCTCCTCCTCTGGATTCACTGGGAGGTTTATAAAATCCCCCCTCCTGTGCACACACTCCTTCAGCCTCTCTCTCTCTCTCTCCCTCTCTCTCTCTCTCCCCCCTCCTCTGGATTCAATGGGACATTTAGAAAATCCCCCCTCCTGTGCACACACTCCTTCAGCCTCTTTCTCTCTCTCTCTACTTTCCCCTCCTCTGGATTCAATGGGACGTTTATAAAATTCCCCCTCCTGTGCACACACTCCTTCAGCCTCTCTCTCTCTCTCTCTCTCTCTCTCTCTCCTCCTCCTCCTCCTCCTCCTCCTCCTCCTCTAGATTCAATGGGACATTTAGAAAATTCCCCCTCCTGGCTTCCGGGGAGGGGCTTGCTGATGGAAGCAGCTCATTATAGCTGCTCCCGAATTCCTGGTCGCGTTATCTGTCGTATGATCATCCATCAGACGTCTGGCAGCTTGTTTACCTTATTCTTCAGGCAAAGGAAATGAGGTGAGCCGTTTTTGCTGAGCAAAGTGCCATCCGATCCTCACAGTTTGTGTCTGGGAGGGGACGAAGGCCAGATGAGGGCAGAATTGTCTCCATGCCTGGAATCCCAGCTGCAATTTGCAGCACGAAGCAAGCTCTCTCTTCCTCAGAACAAAACTTGATTTATTGATTCCAAAGCGAGCAGGACTGGTATACGTAAACCCCTAATTGTTTGTTTAAATCTTAGCTTCATTTTACAAGACCTTCTTCCGATAACTTAGCTATTAAAGAGACAGTTAAAATGGCGCCAACCTCGCTGAGTTGCTTGTAACACTGTTTACGTTTTGAACTTCTACGGAGTTTTAAAACTTCAAGGGAAAGGAATGATTTATCACTTCACTTCACAGCTGCATAATTGGCCAGCAGAGTTTTATTAATTGGTTGAAGAAGAAATTTGGAATGGCCTCTTACTTAATCTTACTTTAAAGATGCCCCCCCGGCTCCTAGAGGCTCTGGCACATCGCCCACACCTGGCACAAAACTGCCCTATAGGCGACCCACTAACGAAAGAATTCTTCCTGAAGAAGCTGGCTGAGGCTTTTAATACTCAGGCAACTACGGTGGATTCAAAATTGGAATCAAAATTCAAAGAACTCAAAGAAGGGCTCAAAGAAGAGATATCTGTGGTGCATAAGGAGCTGTCTGATAAACGTGAGACCCGGGTTTCCAAAATCAGAGACGATATGTTGGAGATTGTAAGTTTATTGACAGAACATGTTTCCGGAATTGAAGACAGACTAGATGATCTTAATGGTGCCACAGAGGTGGTGCAACAAAAAGTTGAAAATGCTGAAAAAGAAATTATTATGATACAGTATAGACAAATGGAACTGGCATTAAGAGTAAGGGGCTTGCGTGAAGACAAGCAGGAAAACTTGAAAGAGATTCTTTCAGAAGCGTTTGATAGCCTGAGTGGAAGACCAGGAGGGTAACTTTGATTGGAAAATTGATAAAGCTTATCACGTTAATTCTTGGCTGGTGAAGCAGAAGCATCTTCCACAGGACATTGTGATATACTTTACTACAAGAGACATTAGGAATATGATATTACAAGAGTCCTATAAAACCAAGCTTCAAATTGGGGGTCAGGAATTGACTGTTTTGAAAGAGATACCACCTCAAATGCTAAGATCCAGGAAAGACTATGCTTTTTTAGTTGAAGAGCTTAGAAATCGCCAGATACAGTTTAGATGGGACGCACCATTTGGCCTAGCACTCACATTCGAGAGGCAAAGATACCGTCTTAATTCAGTATGGAAAGCTCGAGATTTTTACCATAATATTTTGAAGGCTGGACATCTCGCACCATCTGGACCTAGAGAAAGAGCACAAGAAGGACAAGATAGACAGCAAACCACACAATTACCAGATAAGATGGAACAGCTCTCTCTCTTAGAAGCACAAGAAGCTATGGAACAAAGACCAAACCATATGACTACCAGACGAATGGAGCAACAATCCAAAATGCAACAACTCCAACAATCACCTGCCATCGGTCAAGAAGCTACATTAACCAGTCTAGAAGCAGTGGGAGGAGCCAGGGCAAAGGTTAAACTTCAGGTTATCCAGGAGGCTCTAAAAAAAGCTTCAGGAAACCAAAGATGACAACTAAGCTTCTAACATGGAACGTCAACGGATTGAACTCTCCACAGAAGAGAAAGAAAATATTCCACTATCTTAAACAGTTCAAGAATGATATAATTTGCTTGCAAGAAACTCATATTAGATCAAATGATCAAAAATATTTGATTAATACAAGACTTGGTCAACATTGTATAGCTTCTGCTACGGAAAAGAAAAATGGTATAGTTATATACTTAAGAAAAGACATGAAAGCTGAACTAATCGAAGCAGATCCCCATGGAAGATACATCGCATTAGATCTAGTATTAGAAGGGAAAAGGACATTGATACTGGGAATATATGCTCCTAATCAACAACAAGATGGATTTTATAGAAAACTTCATGCTAAATTAGTACAGTGGGATTATAGGTCTTGCATACTACTGGGCGACTGGAACGGTATTATGGATACTAAGAAAGATAAGAAGGTTTCCCGCCCAAATACTCAAATGCGAGCAAAACTACCTAAATCCTTTTTCGATATGATGGATGACTTTGAATTGAGAGATATTTGGCGAGAAAGAAATGCAGAAGAATATGACTTTACCTTCTTCTCTGATAGAAATCAATCTTTTTCTAGGATCGATTTTATATTAATTACTAATGACTTGCTTTCCAGGGTGAAGAAGACAAAGATCTCAGCTAGAGTTTTTTCAGACCATAACCCAGTTTGGATGGAGTTGGGAAGGGTGGCACAAGCAAGAAGGTCTTGGAGATTGAATGAAAATTTATTTAGATATGAAAAGTATATTAATAACTGTAAAAAATTGTTAACAGATTACTTTGTTTTTAATATGAATAAGGGTACACCTATGGAAATTGTATGGGAATCAAGTAAAGCATATGAGAGGAGTTTTGATAAATATAAATAGATTACATAGACATAAACAAGGGGTAAAACAAACAGAACTGGAAGATGAAATCAGGAAGAAAGAGATAGAGTTATCTTTAAACCCAGGAGATACAAAGATTAAAGAAGCAATTACTATATTAAAGGCCCAATTTAACATGTTGATCTCAGATCAGGTAGCTACTAGTTTGTTATACGCAAAACACAATACCTTTTGGAATGCAAATAAATCTGGCAGATGGTTAGCATATCAGATTAGGAAAAAACAAAACTCTCGAAAGATAACTAAATTGCTCTATAGAGGGAAGGTAGTGTTCCAACAGGATGAGATTCAAAAGGCCTTCCGGGAATTTTTTACAGAGTTGTATAAGGGTGATAAAATTAACGGCCTAGATATAGAGATATACCTAGACAAAGAGAAGATACCCATAGTTAAAGAAGAGCACAGGCAAAAATTGAATCAACCAATAACTTTGGGGGAAATTCGACAGGTAATTAAGCAGTTAAAGGCAGGGAAGGCACCAGGCACAGATGGTTTGACAGCGGCTTACTATAAAAATCTACAGTTAGAAATGGTAGAACCTCTTAAGGAACTATTTAATAAGATTCAAACGGAAGGTAAGGTGCCCCCATCTTGGAAGACAGCTTTTATATCCCTGATACCCAAAGAAGATCAAGATATTACTCAACCAAAAAACTATAGACCTATCTCATTACTTAATGTAGATTATAAAATCTTTACTAAAATACTAGCAAATAGGTTAATGTTGGTTATTCAACAATTGATACACAGTGATCAAACAGGCTTTATCCAAGGGAGACAAATGAAAAGTAACGTAAGATTAATTATTAATGCACTAGAATACTTGGGAAAGAACAACCAAATTCCTGCCGCGCTCATATTTTTGGATGCTGAGAAAGCCTTTGATCGAGTTAACTGGCAATTTCTGTTGAAAACACTGCAAAAAATGCAAATAGGAGAAAGTTTTTTACAATCAATCAAAGCAATATATCAACAGCAAACGGCTCAAATTATAGTCAATGGAAGTTTATCAGAGTCTTTTCAAATTGGAAAAGGTACAAGACAGGGTTGTCCCTTGTCTCCACTATTGTTTATTATAACTTTGGAAGTACTGCTGAACAAAATACGGGGTTTGGACGGTCTAAAGATTAGGCAGCAAGAATACAGAGTGTGTCCTTTTGCGGATGACTTGGTTATAATATTGGATCAACCGCAGGAATCTAGTATGATCTAGTATGATCTTAATGAATACGATTAACCAATATGGTCAAGTGTCTGGTTTTAAAATAAATTTAGGGAAAACAAAAATACTAGCTATAAATATGAATATTAAACAAAAGGAAGAACTAGGAGGAATGATAGGATGCAAAATAGTTAAAAAGGTCAAATATCTGGGAGTTAACATTTCAACCTCAAATGGGAAATTATATAAGTATAATTATGAACCACTTTGGCATAGTATACAGACAGAGATGAAAAAATGGGACAAGTTGCAGTTATCTTTGTTGGGAAGAATAGCAGCAGTGAAAATGAATATCTTACCCAAATTTTTATTTCTTTTCCAAATGTTACCTATACTTAAAAAAGATGTGAATCTGCTAGAATGGCAGAAGGGTATTAATAAATTTGTATGGGCAGGAAAGAAGCTGAGAATAAAGTTAAAAATAATGCAAGATGTGCGTGAGAGGGGAGGTTTGAAATTACCCAACCTAAAATTATATTATGATGCAGTAGTATTATCTGTAATCAGTGATTGGATTGATTTAACTAATGATAGGATACTTAATATCGAGGGGCATGATTTGGTATATGGCTGGCATGCTTACCTGTTATACAACAAAAAAGTGGACAAAAATTTTAAAAGTCATATTTTAAGGAATGCTTTATTGCGGGTTTGGAAAAAATATCAATACAAATTAAATGACAAGATACCCATGTGGGCAATTCCTAGACACGCAATAGAAAATATGAACATAGCACAAAAACAGCATATAATTACTTACAGACAGCTTCTTACCCTAGAAAGGGGGGGTATTACAACTAAAACCCTTAGATGTATTAAAAGAGGAAAAGGTAATTCAAACATGGTTCCAGTATGGACAGTTACAGGCCAGGTGGAAAACAGATCAAAAAATTGGTTTCATGCAAGTTGAGGATATTCTATTTAAACAAATAAGAGATCAAAGTTTAATGCATATAAAGAGGATATACAATGTATTAGTACAGAAGGATTTCGAAACAGAATTAGTTAAAGATTGTATGATAAAGTGGGCTCAAAATATTGAAGAACCAATAATGTTGGATACATGGGAAAGAATTTGGGTAAGAAATGTGAAATTTACACAAGCCCAAAACCTGAGAGAAAATTTTTACAAGATGTTCTATAGATGGCATTTAGATCCTAAAAAGTTGGCTTCTATGTATTCAAATTTACAACCCAAATGTTGGAGATGTGGTTCTCTTGATGCTACATATTTCCATATATGGTGGACTTGCCAAAAGGTTAAGGCATTTTGGATAAAAATATGGTGGATTATGCAAAATATTCTTTAAAAAAGGATAAAGTTTACTCCTCAGTTATTTTTCTTAGGTATAATTACTGACTGTACAGTGGTAGAGATTAACTTGATTTTGCACTTAATAATGGCAGCAAGACTGTTGGTGGCGCAATACTGGAAGAAGGAAGACTTGCCTACAATTCAAGAATGGACATTGAAAGTCACAAATTTAGCCGAGATGGCTAAAATATCTGCATGTCTTAAAGACCACTCAAATGAGAGATATAAACGAGACTGGAAAAAAATGGATTGATTATATACAAAATAAATACGGGACTAAGAAATTCCAGATAGCCTATGCTTAAGATCAGGAATGATTTAAATTGTTTAAAGTTAGTTTAGGAAGGAGGAGCTAAGTTCAATGTAAAGATGTTATTAATTTCTTATTCTTTTTTTCTCAATATATCTTAGACTGTGTTTGTTAAAAATCTATACCGTGTATGGGTTCTGGGAATTCGGGGGGGGGGTAGGTTGTGGGGGGGGGGTCGGGTGGGGGGGGAGGGATATATATCAGGTTAGATGAGATGTGTTAGATTTCAATGTAATTTGACTCCACATGTATACTGTTTTTTTTCCTTTATTTTATATTCTCATCACTATTATTATTACTACTTTTTCTTTAAAAATAGGATAGGCTAAGCATATTGACATGTAGCGGAAATACACCAAGGAGAGGAGGAGTGGGGAAAAAGAAAGATGGGCAGAGAAGGATAGGAGGGAGGGTAAGGAGAGAAGATGAGAAGGATAAGGAGGAGTTGATTGTAGAGAGAGTAGTAGTAGAAAGGGAGGGGAAGTAGAGTAGAAACGGATGATGGAGGGAATATAGAAAGTTGGAGGGTGGTAGAAGAAAGAGGTGTATGGAGAGCAGAAGAGCTATAATGGGTTTCTATTTTCTGGGGCATTGTTGACAAGAGGAACTGATGTAATTATTGTTTAATACTATATGATATTGGCTATGTATAGTATACATGTGAGTGTGTGTTATGAAAATGAAAATGAAAATGAAATATTATTTAAAGAATAGAAAATTCCCCCTCCTGTGCACACACTCCTTCAGCCTCTTTCTCCCCTCTATCTGGATTCGCTCCGAAGTTTTTAAAATTACCTCTTCTGTAGAGACCACGTTATCAGCCATGTGAGACATACACTGTGTTTCTATGGCACAGTAATCCCCTCCTCAAACAACACACAATGCCAATTTAGAAGCCCCGAGCAGCCGAGGCGAAGCAGCAGTCCAGGGCGGGGGCAGGGGAGAAGCTGAGCTTTGGACAGCCTTGGAGGCAGCCCACCAGCTCCGAGAGAGAGAGAAAGAGAGAGGGGGGAGGGAGGGACTGCTCAAAGCAACAGAAGAAGAAAAAATCCATGAGGGAAGCCCGCGGTCTCCACATGGAGTAAAGTCTTCTCCTCCCTCAGCCATTGGCAACAGCTCCCAGGGACTCATGGGTGGGAATGCGCTCGGCTCAAAGAAGAATATACACTCCCAGTTGCTAGGAGAGCCTCAGCAGCTGGAGGCTTTTTCATAACTTAAAAAAATCGGGACTTTTTTTAAAAAAACGGGCGCGGGACAAATTGTTCAAAAGAGGGACTGTCCCGCCGAAAGTGGGACGTCTGGTCACCTTACTTTTCTAGGCAGTTGCCATGAATTAAAAACAAATCCTGACTCAAAGGCACATATGCAAACACACATGCACACACATGTTGTAAGTAAAATATTAAGCTATTTCCAATCAGTCACAGGAAAAATGGTGTTAGTTAAATGGAAAATGGAGGATTTAAAGAGTGGAAAGTGTTAGATCGGTGGCAGTAAAGATGAAGAGGCTTCTGAGGTAACCTTCAAGAACCGTTTATTACAGGCAAGAACAGTAACTGTAAGTAGACCGGCACCTCTCCTCCGTCTAACAGCCTTTTATATAGAGCTGTCAGATGGACGAGCCAATAGCCTTTCGTATGACAGCCCGGCAACTCGCAGGCGCGTCTGATTGGCTAAGACGCGCCTGGCTGCTGCCGAGCTGTCATTCGTAAGTCCGAGGACTTACGAGGCTATTACAGAAAGAAAGAGAATGAAATTATATGGGAGAAAACTGAAACAGCTGCCTTTAAAACCCATAAAGAGACTTTAGGTTCTTCAGTTCTGTATTTAGATGAAGCCGTATGGTGACTCCCAAACTCTAGCTAAGGTATATTAAGCATGAGGCTCAGGTTGATGAGGTCATTTACTGCCTAAGGGTTTCAACAATCATAAAGTCAGCTCCAAACTGTTCCCGCAGCTTCTCTTGCTTTTGGTAACTTGATTAAATGTATTCATGGCCCAAAAACTCAGCAAGCCTTCTCCTCCTGCTGAGGGGAGGTGTGGGAAGCCTTTCATTTTTCAGCCATCTGCTAAAGATTAAACAATTCCAAAAATCTGGAAAGGATGACAGAGATTAAATGGTGAACCTGTTCTTTTAAATATTATTAGCAGATTGAACAAAGGGAGAAAAAATGGTTCATCTGCTGAAGAGAGTTGTGATCTGAATGGCATGACACTTCAGAGGCAAAGCTGTATTTTGTTGCAATAAAAAAAGCAATTATGAATATAACAAGTCCAGAGTGTCCTATAGATGAAGAGCTGAAGTGGCACAGTGGTTACAGTGCAGTACTGCAGGCTACTTCAGCTGACTGCTAGCTGCAGTTCAGCAGTTCCAATCTCACCGGCTAAAAGGCTGACTCAGCCTTCCATCCTTCTGAGGTAGGTAAAATGAGGACCCAGATTGTTTGGGGCAATAGGCTGACTCTATAAACCCTCTGCAAAGAGGGCTGTAAAAGCACTATGAATTGGCATATAAGTCTAAGTGCTATTGCTAGCGCTATTGCTAAAATGAAAGAGGAATGGCAGCTCAAGAAGCTGATTTCAGTACCTAGTTGGACATTTCTTTCCCCATTGAACTTATATTATAGGACAATTAATTTTGCAAACTGATGCTCCATCCACATAGTAGAACCTCTGGTCATTAATGCTTCTGACCATGACCAAATCAGGTTCCAACCAAAAAAATCACTTTTTTTTTTGTGGCTGATTTCCCCTTCGGTGCCATTTTTTTTTTTTTTTTTTGTAAATGCCAAATCTCCAAAATTTGGTTTGGGTTATGACCAAATCGGTTTGTGACCAAAGTTATGGAACAAATTATGGTCATGACCAGAGGTTCTACTGTATCTCTTGTCCTTTGAGGAATGGCATTGGAGCACTTCACACAGGTCTGGACTTTGTCTATAGGCAATTTATGAGAGATCTCAGCTTTAAATGAAGATAACATCTCAATCAGGGGAAATGTTTAAATTACCCTCAATTGACACAGACTTATTGGATAAAAATCAACCTATTGAACATTGCTTCTTCAGTTGAAATTTCAGCATCAGATAATCCCTTGTTCTATCCAGGATGATGGTTATTAGAGTGTAAAAAAAGAGGAAGAACACATAACTATCTATGAATTGAGAGCCACTGCTGTGCAATTTTGTCTCGCCTACAATTTCAAATAATGCCAACATATACAGAAACTTCAATGTCCAGCAGGTATCATTGTCTTTTAATACCACATGTCTGAATTCATCAGACTCTAATAGGGACACCTGGAAAAGGTTGTAGTCCTATAGTCTTTTCCCGAAGGAATAGCCGTGAATTTAATGCAGTGCATTTTAAGAAGGTAAAGATATAGAATGAAGATGAAATGGTTTTCTGCCTTCCTTTATCATACTATTCTTTGTCACTGAAAAGATGAAAGAGGTATAAAAAAACCATGTAGCACTTCAGTCTATAAGAAATGTTTGCCATGTAGAAGATATCACTGTTGCTATTTTCTGAAATCGAAGCATTGCCATATTTTCTGGATATTTATTAGAACATCAATGACAACATCCATTTCTCCAAGGGCCATTTGGTAGACAACATCTGTTTGAGCCATTTTGCATGAAATCGGAATCTGAGAAAAACAGATTCTGGTCAGCTTTGGGAGTATATATGCATATGAAGCAGTGATAAGTTTTGTCCTAAAAGACAATGCAAAGAAAAGAAGCTTGTAATGTAATCTAGTAACATAATAACAGAATGAAAGAGTTGGAAGGGACTTTGGAGGTCATCTAGCCCAACCCCCCGATCAACCATTTCAGAGAAATGCTTGTCTAATCTTTTCTTTAAAACCTCCAGTGTTGGAGCACCCACAACTTTGGGAGGCAAGTTGGTCTACTGATTAATTTTTACTAACTGTCAGGAAATTTCTCCTTAGTTCTAGGTTGGTTTCCACCTGTTGCTCCTTGTCCTGTCTTCTGATGCTTTGGCGAATTCCAATGTTTCACACACATTGGAATTCTCCAAACAACACCACAACAACAACTCACCATCAAAAGAATAGAATGCACTTATTTCTCAGACACAGTTAAAAATATGAACTCAGATCCCAGTTACTAAAGAATGAGTCACATTTGTAAGTATGTAAGTATATTCCTGAGGGACGCAGTGGCTCAGTGGCTAAGACACTGACCTTGTTGATCAGAAGGTCAGTAGTTAAGCAGTTTGAATCCCTAGTGCCTTATAATGGAGTGAGCTCCTGTTACTTGTCCCAGTTTCTGCCAACCTAGCAGTTCGAAAGCATGTAAAAATGCAAGTAGAAAAGTAGGGACCACAGAGACATCTTCAGACAGTGTTGGCTCTTGGGGTTAGAAATGGAGATGAGCACCATCTCTAGGGCTGGAAACGACTAGCACACATGTGTGGGGGAACCTTTACCTTTAAGTATATTCCCAAGGCTATATATTATCAAATGAGGGAGATCCATTCATAATGGACACATTTCATACTGAAATTACTTTTCATTTCATTGATTAAACATTGCTCACATTTTCTTTTCTCCAAACCAAATATTTGCATCCATACTATAAAATCATATTAATAGAATGGCCACAATGGGGTTATGGTTTCAATACCCTTTGGGTCATTAAATGAAAATCCATATGACCATAATATAAGATTTTATTCCTACTTTTGCTATTAACTATGCCTGATCACAGCAGTTATGAAGCATACAAATGGCACTTACATGACTGTGGGATACTACAATTATCATAAATGCACATAGGTTGCAAAGCACCTGAATGGTGATTACAATAGGATGTGATGGATTGGTCACAAAACATTTTTACACAGTTACAGCCAATCACTATAGTGGGAAATCAGTAAACAAGGACCACCTGTATTTCTGCATTTGTTTCCTTTAAGAAACCCTTAGCACCTGTATCTGAAAGGAAATTGGCAGCCTGGTCTGAAAAATATTTCAAATAACCAATAACCAATTTCATTGTATTTATTTTGTAGAATGACAATAAAGGCTATACTATAGAATGACCTTCATTCTGTCAAAGAACAAGAAAAAAAAGTTTGATGTTTCCCAACTTAGTCATCTTAAGATTCACTGCTCAAAGACACTATTTACATATTTAGTAAAGTAGAAACTCTTGGCTCCAACATAGACATCATCATTAACTTTGCAATAGAAAATAACCAAATAGTTGGCTAAATCTTAGTCATCTTAAGATTCACTGCTCAAAGACACTATTTACATATTTAGTAAAGTAGAAACTCTTGGCTCCAACATAGACATCATCATTAACTTTGCAATAGAAAATAACCAAATAGTTGGCTAAATCTAAAAGGAAACCATCCCTGAGGTTTGATGGGCAATTTGAGAAACAAGGGACAGTAATCAATCAATACTTCACAGTGATGTGCTGTCTGAAACATTGAAAGGAAGTAACAAAAGCAGGGTCAAAGACATGGTGCTCCTGCATCTTCCCCAAATGGAGGATGCCCCTAAAGATGACTGTGCCTGTCATAAGTGGAAGGAACAATGACCATGATTGTCTTCCGGATGCTCTGTGTGCAGACAGCTGCTGTTCAATATTATAAAGATGGGTACAGTCTGAATGAGGACAGACTGCATTTTCAGACAGCATTGTTATACCAGAGGACTATTCCTTCTTCCAGTTTCATTTAATTTGTCAGTTGACTCAGAGTAAAACAATGACTGGAAAATTTCCTCAGCTTCTTTGCAAAGCAATGTTTGCAACTAGTTGACGAAAATAAATTTAGTTCAGTTATATAATGAAAAAAAGTTTCTTTCTTAATAGATGTTAGAAGAATATATTGGCACTAAGACAGGGGTCTCCTAGGTACTGGGTTCAATTCCCATTGACCTCAGCAACATGGCCAATGGCAAACGATTATAAGATCTGCCATTGAAAACATATGACAGTCACTAAGTTGCTTACCTTTAACTCTAAGTCAGGGGTGTCAAACTCACGTCATCATGGCGGTGTCATGAGATGACTTTTTTCTCCTTCGCTAAACCGGGCCTGGGCATGGGCAGTGCGAGACATATCTGACCTGCAGGCCGGGAGGTTGACAGCCCTGCTCTAAGCACATGATTTAAGAAACAGGGCTATGCAAAGTATTTGAAATAGAGATTC
Organism: Thamnophis elegans; assembly: GCF_009769535.1. Classification (NCBI taxonomy): domain Eukaryota; kingdom Metazoa; phylum Chordata; class Lepidosauria; order Squamata; family Natricidae; genus Thamnophis; species Thamnophis elegans. Next base: position 58,415,716 of record NC_045541.1, on the reverse strand, counting down.
ACAAACAACATGAAGCTTCTCTTTGTGAAACCTTTAAAGTAACCTTAAAATCTTTACAAGCCTCAGATTTTGCAACTATTCCCAGTTTTCATCTGTCTATACAGGTATGAGTGCAAGGCAACATTTATATTGGGATTAGAGTTAAACTTTGCACAGGTCTAGCAGTAAACATAATGGCATTATTAAACAGAATTAAATTGGGAATACAAGGACATGGGCCACATTTCTAGTCATAAAGTCCAGGACTTTTAGTACTTGCTTCAAAACAGTCTTTTTTTTTTTAAAAAATGATTTGTTTCTAACATTTGTTATTGGATCCATAACAAAAACTCTCAGGTTTGAAATGAACTGAAAACAAAAATAATAGCAAGACAAAAATCCAGTAAGGCCACAATTAAAACAGCCATAGAAACAAATTGCTACAAAACTCCGGAGAGTAGCAAATGGCAAGAAAATTGAAAGAGCTGAGAAAATGGGCAAGTTTGTGTGGATGGTCACTGTCAGGAGAATATTCCATCTCCGGGATATTTTCTCCACTCCAATTAGTGACTCCCAAAGGTCAGGTGAGGAACTTTCAGAAGGGCTTCTGAAGATGTCCTTATGGTCAGGGTGCTCATAAATGAGAAGATGTTTCTTCAAATACCATTGTATTATAAGCTAACAACAGTGGTATTTTAAAACCTCACAGGCTGTTGAAGGAAGAACTTACGGTAACTTCCAGACACATCCTAATCTATCCAGCTGAAAAGAACTTCACTCCTCAACAATTAATGTTATGAAAAACAGATCATTCTGCTCAAAATATGCTGTAGAACTTAACATTTTTTGCCAGACCTCAAACTCAAGAGAAGGTGTGCAATCATAGAGTTTAATACGTAGAGTTGGTTTTAATAAGAATTTTCTTTTCTTAGCTAATGAATTGCATGAGAAAGAAAAAATGTAAGAAACAACTGATGTAAATATCTCAGCTCCAGAATGCCTGAGAAAATCAATAGTGACAAACAAATTACTTGCTACCTGCTTTTGTAACATGACGGGTTTCAGCAAATACAAAAGCTTTATTGAAGAAAGGATAGTTGTAGAAATTATTTGGGCCTCCAACTCAGTATTGTTAGCAAAGTCCATTTTAGGAAAGTCCGTATTTCCTAACATTTTTAAGTTTTGCTAAAAGTGGCAGAGGAGAGGGGCGGTGGCGGCGGCAGCAGCGGCTGCTTTAAGTGCTCCCTTGTCTCACAACCGGGGCCACTCCAGGCTGCCGGCCGCTGACACGTGCTCCTGCAAGAGCCTCTGGGCAGCGCCGGGAGGCTGCAGAGAAGCTTCGCTCCGCTTCTCACCCAGCCTTCCCCCAGAGGCGATCCGGGACTTCCAGCGGCGGAGCCTGGAGAAGCAGGCCGGGGCAGCGGGCGGCAGCATCGGGGATGGTGGGGCACTTACTTTGCATCGCGGGAGCCGCCAAGCGCCCAGGTCTGCAGCAAAGAGGCAGGCAGCCTCCTCCTTCTCGCCCACTCCTCTCTCCTCTGAAGCACGCCCCGCCCAACGTAAGCGTGCTCAAGAAGACACAATTGGCTGCTTCCAAATCAGGAGGCGGGAGAATTAGTGCCTCTTTTCCATCTGAACTTCTTTGCCTTTTAACTCTTTATTAACTTTTAGAAGGCGAAAAATTCCTTATGGAAAAGAGGCCCCGAGTTCTCTCGCCTCCTGCTTTGGTTAACACTAAGCAGACACCAAGCCACTGTGACCTGGAATCTGGTAGCAACTATCTTGGCTTTAATTATTTAAAAAAATATTTAAATTTCTTTCTTTTTCCTGAGACTGGTGAGGCTCCGCCTCCCTTGCCTCTAGTGACTGCACGTCCCTGACCATATAACAGTCCATCCAATTATAATTTATCTTGGCTTGTCAGCCTTATGAGGTAACCCAGAAAAGAAGTACACCCAGAAGTACTAGCCCATACTTTATATAAGGTTATATATCAGAATCTTGCAATTCTGAAAAGGCTTCTCTCCTCATTTCTATTAGCCCAAGAAACTAGACGGCGACCCTTGTGAGATGTTTATCATGTCTCTTTGCTTTTCTAGACTATGCTGCCTCTTATTTGATCATTGTCTAGACTGCAGCACTTCAGCCATACAAATTTGGGTCCGGGGGGGGGGGGGGGGAAGGAAACTAAAAAAATAAGTAAATGAAAAAGTACAAAGAAACTAATAGAGATGGAGGCAGGGGAAAGGAAATTAAAGGAAAGGAAAAGTTATTTTAAAAGTAGCTTTCAAATTTCTTAACAGCAGTTCCAAGAACATTTATATTTTACCATCTCTCTCTCTAAGGTTACAACTTCATTTTCTTTTTCCATAGTCTACCCTTTTTAAATTATCAAAGACATAAATCACAAGTTTATTTTTTCTTTTTTTTCAGCAAAAAAGTCCATAAGGGATTTCCAGGGACTGTTATTGTCCTTTTTTTAATTATTTTTTTTAATTTTTTTTTCCCTCCAAGGGATGAGATGGCTCAGTGGCTAAGATGCTGAGCTTGTCGACTAGAAAGTCAGCAGTTCAGTGGTTCAAATCCCTAGTGCTGTGTAACAGAGTAAGCTCCCATTGGTTGTTCCAGCTTCTGCCAACCTAGCAGTTTGAAAGCACATAAAAAATGCAAGTAGAAAAATAGGGACCACTCTGGTGGAAAGGTAACAGTACTCTGTGACCACAGAAACATCTTTGGACAGTGCTGGTTCTTTGGCTTACAAACAGTGATGAACACTGCCCCTAGAGCCGGAAATGACTAGCACGCATATGTGGGGGAATCTTTACCTTTATTTTTCCCTCTGTTCTAATTGTCATCTTCACCAACCATTCTTCTGTTGTAGTTCAGTCTTCTATTTTTGTGCTTATAATAACCATGTAGCAGTTACTGTATCACATATATAAAAACAGTGCTTTCTAATTGAGTACCCATTTGTCCCAGCAATAAAAGTTCTAGTTGCAGTTGAATATTCATTTTAAATCATAATTTAAGGATATTAAATTATTTGGAAGTAGGCAGAGTGTTTCTATTACAGTATGGATTTTATTAGTTTATTAACCAATTAAAATATCCAGTTGACTAATTCTCATAGAAGTTCTGACTATGCCATCCATGATTATTTCACATACCGATACATTCTAGTCAATTTCATATAAGTTAAATATGTTAGAGTACCTGAAATATGTAGAGAAAGATTCATAATGAGATTACTAAGATAACAGAAACCATTTCAGGAAATGCTGATATTGATGTAGAAACAACTCTAAGATTCAGGATTTAGAAGAAAATTTTAACCTTCATCTAGAAATACCTCTCTTTTTTTCAAATATGCTGAGCATAAACGTTCTGAAGTCTGATTTGTGGTTTGTTTTTTTATATGACCAGTATTTTTTTAATTATTATTATTATTATTATTATTATTATTATTATTATTATTGTTGTTGTTGTTATACAATTGTATCACAGCGGCCAGTTGTTTCGCTGGATTTGGCATTGGTTACTAGTCGGGCCCCACCCAGGGGCCTAGGACATCATAACGTATTTTCGTAATATGCGTGCAGATCCAAGCAGTGCGGCTTTTTGCATTTGACTGATGGTGATTTTGTCAATTTTTAACTGTTTTAATTGTAATTCCAGTGCTTTTGGAATAGCACCCAGTGTGCCAATTACCACTGGAATTATCACTGCTGGTTTGTGCCATAGTCGTTGAATTTCGATTTTTAAGTCCTGGTATCTTGCGATTTTTTCATGTTCCTTCTCGGCGACCCTGCTATCACCTGGTATTGCGATGTCTATGATTGTGACCTTATTTTTCTCAACCAGTGTGATGTCTGGTGTATTATGCGCCAGTATTTTGTCGGTTTGTATACGGAAATCCCACAAGATCTTGACCATCTGATTTTCGGTGACTTTTTCAGGCTGATGTTCCCACCAGTTTGTTGCTGTTTTAATATTATAATTTTTGGACAAATTCCAATGGATCATTTGTGCTACTGAATTGTGCTGCAATTTATAATCAGTCTGCGCGATTTTTTTACAGCAGCTGAGTATGTGATCAACAGTTTCATCAGCTTCTTTGCAAAGTCTGCATTTGGCATCATCAGAGGATTTTTCGATTTTGGCCTTAATGGCATTTGTGCGGATAGCTTGTTCTTGTGCAGCCAGGATTAGTGACTCTGTTTCTTTCTTTAATGTACCTGTTGTTAACCATAACCAAGTTTGTTCACTGTCCACTTTATCTTTTTTTTTTCCAGAAATTGGCCATGCAGTGCTTTGTTCTGCCAACTCTCCATTCTTGATTTTATCACATCTTTTCTGTATTTTTGTTTTGTCTGTTGGGCCTTCAGTAGATTTTTGTTCTTTACTTCGATTAATAGATGTTCTTGACTTTCTTTTAAATAATCAGCCAGTGCATGTTTTTCTTCTTCAACTGTTTGCTTCACTTGTAATAATCCTCTGCCACCTGATTTTCGGGGCAGATATAGTCTATCAGTATCACCACGTGGATGTAAACTGTAGTGCATTGTCATTAGTTTCCTGGTTTTTCGGTCCAAAAGGTCCAAATCAGCTTGTGTCCAGTTAACTATACCAGCTGTGTATCTTATAACTGATATTGCCCAGATATTTATGGCCTTGATTGTATTTCCACCATTCAATTTAGATTTCAAAATTTTCCTAACTCTGTTGGTGTACTCTCGCCTGACAATAGTTTTTACTTCTCCATGCTTGATGTTATCCAACTGCAGAATGCCTAAGTATTTGTAGGCTTCATTTTCTTTGCATTTAATTAATTGGCCATTGGGCATTTCAATTCTCTCACATGCAGTGATTTTGCCCCTTTTTATGGATACAGTGGCACATTTTTCCATGCCAAACTGCATTGAAATATCGGTGCTGAATACTCGGACTGTGTTTGTCAATGATTGGATTTCTATTTCTGACTTTCCATAGAGTTTCAAATCATCCATATATAGTAAATGCGAAATTTTTTCAGCTTCTTTGGCTGTTTGGTAGCCTAATTTCATTTTTTTTTAAGATTACTGATAGTGGGATCATTGCGATGATGAAGAGAAGAGGTGAAAGTGAATCACCCTGGAAAATTCCTCGCTTGATATTAACCATTCCGTAGATCTCATTCTCTACTGCCAACTCAGTTCTCCATTGTTTCATCGCCTTTTCAGTAAAGGATGTAATATTTTTGCTAATGCCAGTTGTTTCTAAGCATTTTATGATCCAACTATGTGGCAGTGAGTCAAATGCCTTTTTGTAATCAATCCAGACCATATTCAAGTTCGTTTTTCTGTTCTTACAATTTTCTAATATCATTTTATCAATTAGAAGCTGATCTTTTGTGCCCCTGCTCCTTCTTTTGTTGCCTTTTTGCTCTACTGGCAAGATGTTATTTGTTTCCAAATAATCCATCATGTTATCTGCAATAATGCCTGTGAGTAATTTGAAGGTTGTTGGCAAGCATGTTATTGGTCTGTAGTTTTCAGGTGTTGTTCCTTTAGTTGCATCTTTCTGAATGAAGTATGTTTTTCCAGTTGTCAACCATTCATCAATTTGGCCCTTTTGTAAAATTTAATTCAGTTGCCTGGCCAATATTGCATGTGAACTGGTCAGATATTTGAGCCAGAAACCATGTAATTGGTCCTTTCCAGGTGATGTCCAATTCTTTACCTTTTTAACTCGATTTTTGACCATCTCAGTTGTTATTTCTAATACTTGCATTTGTTTGTTGCCAATGCTTTTCTCAAAGTCATGTATCCACTTTGCTTCCTTGTTGTAGTCCTTTGCATTTTCCCACAATTCTTTCCAGAATTCAACTGTGGCCTGTTTTTCTGGTTTTTCACTTTTGGTGTCACCATTCACATTAAGACTTTGATAAAAACGCCGTTGGTCTGATCGAAATTGCTGATTTTGTTTATATTGGATGATTCGTGCCTCATATCTTTCAATTTTTCTAGCTGTTGCTGTTATCTGCTGTTTTACAATCTCTACAGCTTCATTGATGTTTCTTGTATCCAATCTATATCTTCTGATTAGCTGATCTATGATTTTGTTGTTTTTGAGCCGTTGCTCATGCATGTTCTTTAAGTTACTAGCATCTGCCCTTAATTTTTTGATTTTTTGTTCTAAACGGATTTTCCACTTTGGCTTTGATGCTTTTTCTGTTGTGTGACTAGGTACTTTAATTTCAATGCCTAGTTCATTAGTGACTATTACAGCTGCGCTGTACATTAACTGGTTTGTTTCCAAGATGGATCCCGGTTCAATTGTTGAAAACACTGTATTAACCATTTTCATGATAGGGGCCAAAATTTTCTTAGGCACAGTTTTTAGTGATGGTAAACGTTGCCTTTCCTCATTAAGCAGAAAATGCTCCATGATCTTATCCTTCAATTCTTTTTATTTTTGAGTTAGTTCATCAGTTGGTTCAGTGATAACTGGTTCTAGTGGTGGTGATGTTATTTCCTCCCTGAGAGCTTCTTCTGGGAGTTCTACTATAGTGTCTTTAGTTGTGTCTTGAATATCAGTTATTTCCGCTTGTGATATTGTTTTTTGGGTTTTGCAATTTGCCTGAATTTCCTCATGTTCAACTTCACTAAACACTTTATTCCGTATAATAAATCGCCTTTGATCTGCTAGTCGTTGTTCACTAACATTTGAATCTGGATATTGTTGTTTCCATAATTCATACATTCGCTTTAAATATCCTCTTTTTTCTGGCTCTGAGTTGTAGTAACAGGCCATTATGGCACGGTTTTCATCTGCACTATATTTTTGTCGTTTTGTTGGCTGGTCCACTTGTAGCCCACTTGTCGACGGATGTCCAGGGACCCCAACATCCGCCGCGGCCCTTGTTAACCCGTGCGACGACCGATGCGGTATGGAATTCTTATTCGTTTTTTTCACCATATTGTATGGGTTGGCGGGTTTTTTTTTACGGGACCAGATGCCAACCTGACCCCAACCCTCCTCCTTTCTCATCCGGGCTTGGGACCGGCAACGGCGGAGTTGTTGTTGTTGTTGTTGTTGTTGTTGTTGTTATTATTATTATTATTATTATTATTATTATTATTATAGAAATATAATCAGCAACATCAGCCAGGCCAACTGATAATTAATACTGCATCAAATATTCATTTACATGAATAACTATAAATTGAATTAGGGTAATGCTTTCACTAATCTGTTGCTAATGTGAAGTGTAGGCTGGTAATAGAGTAATTATTTGTAATATATTCTGCATGTAGCTTATTGGAACATTATCTTATAAATATTGCATTGTGTTTTATGTAATGGGTCATACTGGCTGAGTCAATTCCCATGAACTAAGAATTAAGTAGAAGCATATCTACAAACAGAAAACTTGATTTCACATCATTTTTTTTTCCAGAACAGCTGCACCCCCTGGGGACTAGCTGCACCCCCTGGGGACTTTTCCTGTTTACTGTTGCTAGCTGCACCCCCTGGGGACTTTTCCTGTTTACCATCGCCCCGGAGTGTAAGCGGACGGACGGAGGAATTATCGGAACTGTTGGCAGCGCTTTCTGGGGGCTTTGCTTGGCCGCCATTATTTCGGAGAAAGAGCGGACTGATAAGAACATTGCTGAGGGTGAGGGTGCTGGCTGTGTCTCCTGGGAGCTTTGCCGGACTATTGCTGCTTCGGAGGGAGAGTGGACGGTCAGAACTACTGTTGGGACTGAGGAAGCTGGGCGGCTGGCTTTGCCTGGTGCCGCGGCAGTCCCTCCGGATGGCTCTCCCCCCCGTTCGGCTTCGTCTACGCCCCCGTCTTTGCCCCCCCTCCTCCGCTCTTGCCTGGTTAGGTGGCCCCACAGAAGCGATTCCATCTTTGCCTGCCCCCACTGTTGTGAGGCTTCCCCCTGTGTTCTCCGTTTGGCACTGGACTATTTCTTATTGTGGCATTCCAACATCCGGCCTCTTTCTGCCACGGCCTCTGGATCCCTAGGCTTGTTGGCACATTTCCATCTGGCCTGGACTATTGTCACTATTATTACTTTCTGTGGCTACCCTTGTGACATCGCCCTGGACAGTGCCTGCACAAGAAAACCCTTTACCATCTTGGACTGTTCCGGCCGGTTGAACCTTCATAAATTTACAGAAGAAGAGAGGGGAAATAAGACACTCCCCCATATATTTTACTTGAACTGTAACTGGTCTCCAGCCACTTCAACCACCTTGAACACTGAGAGAAAGTTATGTTATCTGATCTCGCATTTTTAATCAACTGCGCAATTTATTTTCTTTTCTTCCTTTTCTTTCATCTTTTCTTCTTCTCTTTGTATGGGATATGCATGGGATACGTATGAGATGAATGAATGTCCCACTTTTTACCATTATATTGTTGTAATTTTTGTGTTTTAACTCTTACGTGGGGACTGTTTGGGGGAGTGCATGGGTATGCATGATTCAGAGGACCTGCCGGGGGATGCGGGGGCCATGGGGGTGGCTGAGGGGACCAGAGACACGGGAGAGGGTCGGAGTATCACGGTCGTAGCAGGGAGGGGCAGATATGGCGGGGACTTTAGGGCAGGCCATTACCGGGGAAGGAGGGTTCGCTACATTACAGAGATCCCTCCTTCCGGCCCTATGAGTCCCACTCCGAGACCAGATGGCGCAAGTAATCAGGACCCTGGACTCAGGCTGCTGTCGCTAAATGCCAGGTCTGTGGTACATAAAGCTCCTCTCATCCGGGACTTAATTTTAGACAAGAGGGCAGACCTGGCATGTATTACTGAAACCTGGCTGGGCCCAGAGGGAGGAGTCCCCCTCGTAGAGATATGCCCAGAAGGATTTCAGGTGCTGCACCAGCCGAGAGCCCAGGGAAGGGGTGGGGGTGTGGCTATTGTTATCCGGGAGTCATTAGCTCCTCGTAGGGTCCCTGCTCCGGAGTTTGTCGGGTGTGAGTCTCTGCTGGTAAAGTTGGACCTCAAGGGTCAAGTGGGTCTGCTGTTAACGTACCTGCCTCCCAACAGCGTTGCAGCAGCCCTCCCCTCGCTCCTCGAGTCGGTAGCCGAGCTGGCAATTGAGTTCCCTAGGCTGATGGTCCTGGGGGACTTCAATTTGCCGTCGCTCGGTGAACACTCTGATGGGGCGCAGGAGTTCATGGCTTCCATGACGGCCATGGGCTTGACCCAAGTAATCTGGGGCCCAACCCATTCAGCGGGTCACATGCTCGACCTCGTATTTCTCCTGGAGCAGTGGATTTGTGATCTTGGTCTGAGGGGTAACGACATCATACCCCTGTCGTGGTCAGACCACTGCCTACTGAGGCTTGACTTCCGGAGACCAAACCCCCACTGTAGGGAGGAGGAACCGACCAGGTGGTTCCGCCCCAGGCGACTTATGGAGCCGTTAAGGTTCCAGATGGAGCTTGGGGTCATTCCTGATACTTTCGCCCACAGTCCGGTAGAGACTCTGGTTGCTGCCTGGCACTCGGCAGCATCGGAGACCCTTGACCAGATTGCGCCACTACGGCCCCTCCGAGGCGGCGGATCCCGGAGACCTCCTTGGTTCACCAAGGAACTCCGGGAGATGAAGCGCCGGAGGAGACGCCTAGAGCACCTATGGAGGTCCGATAAGTCCGAATCGAACCGAGCAATGGTAACCATCAGCACCAAGGAATACACCAGGGCACTTAGGGCAGCGAAAAGATCTTATATAGCCACCTTGGTTGCGTCCGCTGAGTCCCGCCCAGCCGCCCTGTTTAGGATAACCCGCTCCCTACTAAATAGGAGGGAAGCGGGGGAACCCTTACAGGGCAGAGCTGAGGATTATGCCCAATTCTTAGCGGACAAAATTGCTCGGTTTCGGTCGGACTTGGACTCCATCCCTGCAGTTCCAGCCGAGGCACAAGAGGATGAAGTAGACCACCTCTGGGTTGAGTTTCAGGATGTTGCCCCTGGGGATGTGGACAAGGCCATGAGGGCTGTAAGTGCCTCCACCTGTGTACTGGACCCGTGTCCCTCATGGCTGGTTGTTAACAGCAGTGAGGTGACACGAGGCTGGATTCAGGCGGTTGTTACCGCCTCTCTTCGGGAGGGGAACTTCCCCGCCGCGCTAAAAGCGGCGGTGGTGAGACCCCTCCTGAAGAAGCCATCCTTGGATCCAGCTATCCTTAACAACTACCGTCCAGTCTCCAACCTTCCCTTTCTTGGGAAGGTTGTTGAGAAAGTGGTGGCCTTCCAGCTTCAGCGGTCCTTGGAGGAAGCAAGTTATCTCGACCCCTTCCAGTCAGGCTTCAGACCCGGTTACAGCACAGAAACCGCTTTGGTCGCATTGACCGATGATCTTTGGAGAGCCAGAGATGGAGGTCATCCCTCCATCCTGGTTCTCCTTGACCTCTCAGCGGCTTTCGATACCATCGACCATGGTATCCTTCTGCGACGACTGCGGGAGGTGGGAGTGGGAGGCACTGTGCTGCGATGGTTCTCCTCCTACCTCTCGGACAGGTCGCAGTCGGTGTTAGTGGGGGGGCAGAGATTGACCCCTAGGCCCCTAACATATGGGGTGCCTCAGGGTTCGGTCTTATCCCCCCTACTATTCAACATCTACATGAAACCGCTGGGTGAGATCATTCGCAGGCACAGGATAAGATACCATCAATATGCGGACGATACCCAGTTGTATCTGTCCGCCCCGTGCCAACTCAATGAAGCGGTGGACGTGATGAACTGAGGCCTTGAGGCCGTTATGGACTGGATGAGGGCTAACAAGCTTGTACTCAACCCGGAAAAGACCGAGTGGCTGTTGTGCTTCCCTCCCAACAATTCGACCAGTATTCCATCGCTCAGGCTGGGGGGTCAAATTCTACACCCCTCAGAGAGGGTTCGCAACTTGGGAGTCCTCCTGGATCCACAGCTGTCCTTTGACCACCATCTGACGGCTGTGACCAGGGGGGCATTTGCCCAGGTTCGCCTGGTGTGCCAGTTGCGACCCTACCTGAATCAGGAGGCCCTCACAACAGTCACTCGGGCCCTTGTGACCTCTAGGCTGGAATACTGCAATGTGCTCTACATGGGGCTGCCCTTGAAGAGCATCCGGCGACTTCAGCTAGTCCAGAACGCGGCCGCGCGAGTGATCGTGGGTGCACCTCGGTTCACCCACATAACACCCATCCTCCGCGAGCTGCGCTGGCTACCTGTTGATCTCCGGGTGCGCTTCAAGGTGCTACTAGTCACCCACAAAGCCCTCCATGGTAGTGGATCTGCGTACTTGAGAGACCGCCTGCTGCCAATTACCTCCCTGCGGCCAATTAGATCTCATAGATTAGGCCTCCTCCGGGTTCCATCTGCCAGCCAGTGCCGGCTGGCAACTACAAGGAGGAGAGCCTTTTCAGTAGTAGCTCCGACCCTTTGGAACGATCTCCCCGTGGAGATTCGTACTCTCACCACCGTCCAGGCCTTCCGCATAGCCCTTAAGACCTGGCTAGCCCGTCAGGCCTGGGGACAAAGATAATTGCCCCTCCCGAATGATGAATGAATGTTGCTCATTATTTTATTCTATGTTTGTCTACGTTATTGTTTGTATATCCCTCCCTTGATTTTATGTAAGCCGCCCTGAGTCCCCTCAGGGAAAAGGGCGGCCTATAAATGTTAATAAATCTCTAAATCTCTAAGCATGTTGAAATAGGATTCATCTGTAGTACTGATTCACTCTGTTTACTTTTCTCTTTATATTTATTTTTTCTTACATTCACATGTTTCGGAAATCACTTTCCATAAAGCAGAGTGTTAATAATAGTAGTGGAAGATATTTGTGTGCCACATTAATGGTATTGCTTTTTTCTATGAATATGATAAGGGAGAAACAAATAATCATAACAGAGAGATTAAAAATATTTCTCCACATCCACTCTTTGTTTTTGACTACATAAAATTATTCTTCAAAAAGTCTTACATCTGCAATTAGTTTTCTAATTCTATGCACAGGGTGATAGCTATTATAAATAAATACATCTATAAATTAGGTCTGCGTGTGCATGCAAAGGATCTATTTTAATCCTTTGCTTAAAAATAGATTGGGAAGGATGTTGATAGAAGCTTTTTAGCTATTGTTTTTTTTTCTATTAGATTCCAAAGCAAAGAACAACAAATCATACGAACATTTTATGCATGTGCACAAATAACTAAATGATCCTGAAGAACTAAATAAAGTTGATGCTAGTTAGTACTTGAGTGGGGAACTATCAAGAAATGCCAGGGCAATGGATTAAATAGGGAAGTCAAAAAAGTTAGAAAATGACTGGTAAACAATTTTGATTCATCCACATACAAGTAGTCCTCAACTTATGACCACAATGGAGCCCAAAATTTATGTTACTATATAAGAAATGTGTTAAGCGAATTTTGCCCCATTTTACAACTTTACAACATTTGTTAACTGAATTGCTGCCGTTGTTAAATTAGTAACGCAGCTGTTAAGTGAATCTGGTTTCCCTATTGGCTTTCAGAAGGTCGCCAAAGGGAATCACACAATTTCAGCACACTGCAATTGTCATAAATATGAATCAGTTATCAAGCATCTGAATGTAAATCATGTGACCATGGTCATAAGTGTGAAAAATGGTTATAAATAACTTTTTTCATTGCTGTTGTAACTTCAGTCACTAAATGAACTGTTGTAAATTGAAGACTACCTGTATATCCAAGCATATATGCATAAACATAATCTTTCTTGAAGAAATCATAAAGGCAAAAGCATCATTAAAAGGCACCACTTTTCTCATTGCGTACAGTACCTGCACAACAGAATACTAAGACAACTTAATAATGCTTGGCTATTTGGAACTTTAGTGGTGAATTGTCTGGTTGCATCTCCCAAAATTCCACTGTTGCAGTACATCAAATTAAATGTTAGGAAAGGCAGATGGTGTACTTTTGCTTAGAAATATCTTCTAAATAGGCTAAAGCTGGAAGGAAAAATCTGTCATTCTGTGTCCCCAGTAACTGTTTAAAAAAACAACAACAATGAAATTACAACTCAATAGCCTCTGCACATAAATTTACTGAGTTAAATTAAAATGAAAACTGGCATTAGTCTTTCTATCCATGCATCCTGGTTACCTTGCTTTATTAATCTTGTGTTCTCAGAAAGTAAAACCGTATACATTATTATTACACTTAATTATATTGTATCTGAAAAGGGTATGTCTAACTATTGCCAAACAGGTATATAAAAGTATAGAAGCATGATCATCTAAAAAGCAAATAAAGCAAAACATATGCTATAAGATAAATAAATGAAATTTTCATTTTAATTTTATACATCTTAAAGCAAAAGTGTATACCATATATGAGAGCAATTTCAAAAGTTGCCCTCCTTTAGTTTGAAAATTCAATGTAATTTAATAGATGGTAGTAGCCATGAGTTGAAAAAATGGTTTTCAATCACAAATACCAAATATGCATGGAGAAACAGATATTGTTTGAGAAACAGTCTTGAAGGAGCAGAGAACTTGTGATAGGAGAATCTTTGACAACTTTAAATTGTTTTTCTAGTAATTTAATTTTCCAACAGATGATCCAGGATTATATTTAAGAATCTTCTCTGTGCACCATAACAGTAAGAAAAGTTTTGTGACTTATATTCCAATATAGGAAGAAATACTACAATGTAGGTATATTATCCTATTCAAGTGTTACCTTACCTGGGATGAGGGAAATGAAATTATCAGTAGGATAATCAGCTGTCTCAAGGATCTTGAATTGTCTTAAAATGTTCTTGGATGTACATATCTCAAAATTACTGTAGTAACATCAGAATAGACCTTAATGTATAACAAACTACAAGATTTATGATATAGTAAATGAAACTTCCTGCAGTCCTAGATCATAGAGGCAATGTAAAAAATATATTCATAGCAGCTGAATAGAAAAAAGGTGCCACCATAATTGTTAAAGCCATTAAGTATAACAGCTAGTGGTTACTCATGACTGCCAGAAATATATTGGAAAAGTATAAAAATCATTTCACAAATACACACACACACACACACAGTCTCTTTCAAAACATGCTTGACTGCTGGTGACTTTGTGTATGCATCAAAGTAGTTTTCTCAGCAACATATGGAGTTTATTTGTTACTGCCTTTATTAATTAATGATTGATTTCTCAGACATCTAAAGCTCTGGCTGCAAACCAGATTCATCCTGCTCTTTTTTTTTTCAGAATCAAACAAGGTCAATAGGTGTTGCATTGAAGACAAAATCAGTTGATGAAGGATAAACATTAAAAATATGTTTGTTTCAAAAAGAGAAATAATTGGGCTTTTACATGAAATGGCTCTATGGATCAACAAATATGTCATCACTTGTTCTATATAGTAACTTGGGAAAAATGACACAATAGGAGCACAATCAATTTAAGTAAGATGGGTGGGAGGATGGGAGGAAAGATTTTAAATTGCACTAATGCAAACACTGAGGGATTTTAGATTCAGGACCATGGAGAGCAACCTTGCATTTAGAATAAGCTCCTGTAGGAGTGTGGAGCAATTTAACAATAAATCAGGCCTGGTTTATCTTGCTAGACAGAAGCTCCACCTGAAGTTGGAATTATTTAAAATAAAAATTAGATGAATTGTTGGATTCAGAAGAGCCGTGAAATCTCACTCTTTACTTAGACTTTTGGTAAGGGAGGGTGAGACTCCTGACTTCATTCCAAATTATGCTTTGCTCTGTGAGATACATTTTAGAATAAGGATGATTCTTAAATTTATAGATGTTCTCACATACAAAGAAGGCAACAAAATATGCTCTCCAAGTATCATCTAAACTTACAGTATTTTCACATCATGTATTGAGCTGTGATGCTTTCTGTGTGTTTGCTAAAATTGTCCATGTATTCCATATGGATCTGTAGAGAAGAAACACAAATATAGAAGAACAAGGTGAGATAATTGTGTTGGGGCAGCGCGCCAACTAACTTTACCAGACCATAAATCTGGGAAAGGAGGAAGGGCACCCAACTGCAGAATTCTCTCCGCGCCAAGAAACCTGCTGCTTTTATTCACAGCACAAAGGCATCCACCCATCCTCAGCACAAAATCTGATCTACTGAATCCAAAATGAGCAGAGCCTATACACGTGAACTTTTAATTGTATGTATTAATCCTTAGCTTCATTTTTACAAGAATTCCTTCTGATAACTTACTTGTTAAAGAGATATACAAAATGGCGCCGAGCAGCTTCGTGGTACTGGTCAGACTTTGAATTCCTACGGAGCTTAAAACTTCAAAAAAAAGGAAGTGATTTATTACTAAACTAAACAGGAATTGCTGTACAATCGGCCAGCATAGTTTTATTAATTGGCTGAAGAAGATTAAACTTGGAATGGCTTCTAGGCAAAAGGTGCCCCCCCACTCCTTCTAATGTTTCAAAAAGTGCAGGCAGCTCCCCCACTCCCGGTACGAAATTACAGTCATTACCCCCCCCCCCCCCATTGTTGCAGGAAAGTCGTTGACTAAAGAAATTTTTCAGAAAGAACTGGCTGAAGCTTTTAAAAATCACACAGTTGCAATGGAAACAAAAATTAAGGAGGAGATATCTGTTGCTCATAAAGAACTATCTGATAAACTTGAAACTTGGGTTCAGAAGATCAGGGACGACATGTTGGTTTTTTTTAATTCGCTATCAGAATATGTCTCTGGAATTGAAGATAGATTAGAAGATCTTAGTGATTCCAATATTAACTTGGTATCGAAAATGGATGTGGTTCAACAAAAAGCTGGAGATACTGAAAAAGAAATTATTATGTTACAGTATAGACAAATGGAATTTGCATTAAGAATAAGAGGTTTACGTGAAAATAACCAGGAAATTTTGAAACAGATTATTTCAGAAGCCTTCCATAATCTGATGGGAAGTCCAGGTGGGAATTTTGAATGGCAAATTGAAAAGGTTTATCGTGTTAACTCCTGGCTTGCCAGACAGAAGCAACTACCAAGAGACATTGCGGTGTACTTTGCTACAAGAGATATGAGAAATATGATATTGCAAGAGTCTTATAAAACCAAGCTTCAAATTGGGGGTCAGGAGGTGACTATTTTGAAGGAGATACCACCTCAAAAGCTAAGATCTAGGAAATATTATGCTTTTGTAGTTGAAGAGCTTAAAAATCATCAGCTACAGTTCAGATGGGATGCACCAGTCGGTCTAGCACTCATTTATCAGGGGCACAGATAGCATCTTAATTCAGTATGGAAGGCCCGAGACTTTTACAATAATATATTGAAGGCTGGACACTTTGCCCCGCCTGGACCTAGAGAAAGAGAATAAGAAGGATAAGATAGACAGCAAACTACACAAGTATCAACAAGGTTCTATCAACTTTCTCTCTCAGAAGTACAAGGAGCTAAGGAACAAAGACAAACCCGTGTGATTACCAGACGAATGGACCAAGAATTAAAGAAGCAACAATCACAACAAGCACCTGTTACCAGTCAAGATGCCACAGGTACTAGTTCAGAAGCAGTGGGAGGAGCCAGACCAAAGATTAAATTCCAGGATGTCCAGATGGCTCTAAAAAAGCTTCAGGGAGCCAAAGATGACAACTATGTTCCTAACGTGGAACGTTAATGGATTAAATTCCCCACAGAAAAGGAAGAAAATAAATCACTATCTTAAACAGTTCAAGAATGATATAATTTGTTTGCAAGAAACTCACATTAGATCAACTGATCAAAAATACTTGATTAATACAAGACTTGGACAACACTTTATAGCTTCTGCTTCAGAGAAGAAAAATGGTATAGTTATCTACTTAAGGAAGGATATGAAAGCTGAATTAATTGAAGCAGACCCCCAAGGAAGATACATTGCAATAGATTTGGTACTAGAAAGGAAAAGGACATTGCTACTGGGAATATATGCTCCCAACCAACAACAAAATGGATTTTATAAAAAGCTCCATGCTAAATTAGTATAGTGGGATTATAGGTCCTGCATACTATTGGGTGACTGGAACGATGTTATGGATACCAAGAAAGATAAGAAGGCTTCTCAGCCAAATACTCAAATGAGAGCGAAACTACCTAAATCCTTTTTTGATATGATGGATGATTTTGAACTGAGAGATATTTGGCGAGAAAGAAATGCAGAAGAATACGATTTTATCTTCTTTTCTGATAGACACTAATCCTTTTCTAGAATTGATTTCATACTAACTATCAATGATTTGCTTTCTAGGGTAAAGAAGACAAAGATATGTGCCAGAGTTTTATCAGATCATAATCCGGTTTGGATGGAGTTGGGAGGTGTGATGCA
Source organism: Thamnophis elegans (assembly GCF_009769535.1). Lineage (NCBI taxonomy): Eukaryota > Metazoa > Chordata > Lepidosauria > Squamata > Natricidae > Thamnophis > Thamnophis elegans. The sequence continues at coordinate 58,398,411 of NC_045541.1, read as the reverse complement.
AGCAAGAAGGTCTTGGAGATTGAATGAAAATTTATTTAGATATGAGAAATATATTAATGAATGTAAAAAATTGTTAACAGAATACTTTGTATTTAATATGAATAAGGGTACATCTATGGAAATAGTATGGGATGCAAGTAAAGCATATATGAGAGGAGCTTTGATAAATTTAAATAGATTACATAGATGCAAACAGGGGGAAAAGCGAACTGAACTGGAAGATGAAATTAGGAAGAAAGAGCAAGAGTTAATATTAAAACCAGGAGATAAAAAGACTAAAGAAGCAATTACCTTATTAAAAGACCAATTTAATATGCTGATCTCAGACCAGGTAGCTACCAGTCTGTTATATGCAAAACATAACACTTTCTGTAATGCAAATATATCTGGTAGATGGTTACCATATCTGATTAGGAAAAAACAAAAAACTCGTAACGTAGCGAAATTACACTACAGAGGGAAAGAAGTGTACCAACAGGAGGAGATTCAAAAGGTCTTTCGTGAATTCTTTATAGCATTGTACAAGGGGGATTAAATTCAAAGTCTAGATATAGAGAGATACCTGGATAAAGAAAAAATACCCATAGTTAAAGCTGAGCAGAGGGAGAGATTGAATCAACCAATAACTTCGGGGGAAATTCTACAGGTAATCAAACAGTTAAAGGCAGGGAAGGCACCAGGTACAGATGGCTTGACAGCGGCTTATTATAAAAATCTACAATTAGAAATGGTAGAACCTCTTAAGGAATTATTTAATAAGATTCAAATGGAAGGCAAGGTACCCCCATCTTGGAAGACAGCTTTTATATCCCTGATACCCAAAATCAATCAAGATCAAGATATTACCCAACCAAAAAATTATAGACCTATATCATTACTTAATGTAGATTATAAAATCTTTACTAAAATAGCAATAGCAATAGCAGTAGACTTATATACCGCTTCATAGGGCTTTCAGCCCTCTCTAAGCGGTTTACAGAGAGTCAGCATATTGCCCCCAACAATCTGGGTCCTCATTTTACCCACCTTGGAAGGATGGAAGGCTGAGTCAACCCTGAGCCGGTGAGATTTGAACCGCTGAACTGCTGATCTAGCAGTAGCCTGCAGTGCTGCATTTAACCACTGCGCCACCTCGGCTCCTCAAATACTAGCAAATAGGTTAATGTTGGTTATTCAACAATTGATTCATAATGATCAAACAGGTTTTATTCAAGGGAGGCAAATGAGAAGTAATGTAAGAATAATTGTTAATACACTAGAATATTTGGGAAAGAATAACCAAATCCCTGCTGCACTCATATTTCTAGACGCTGAGAAAGCCTTTGATCAAGTCAATTGGCAATTCCTGCTGAAAATACTGCAAAAAATGCAAATAGGAGAACATTTCTTACAATCAATCAAAGCAATATATCAACAACAAAGAGCTCAAATTATAGTTAATGGAAGTTTAACAGACTCTTTTCAAATTGAAAAAGGTACAAGACAGGGTTGCCCCTTGTCCCCATTATTGTTTATCATAACTTTGGAAATACTGTTGAATAAAATACGGGGGTCGGAGGTCTTACAGGGAATTAAGATTAGGCAGCAAGAATATAGAGTACATGCTTTTGCGGATGATTTGGTTATAATATTAACCCAACTGCAGGAATCTAGTAAAGTCTTAATGAATATGATTAATCAATATGGTCAAGTGTCTGGATTCAAAATAAATTTAGGGAAAACAAAGATATTAGCTACAAATATGAATACTAAACAAAAGGAAGACCTAGAAGGAATGACAGGATGTGAAATAGTTAAAAAGGTCAAATATTTAGGAGTTCATATTTCAATCTCAAATGGGAAGCTATATAAGTATAATTATGAACCACTTTGGCATAGCATATAGACAGAGATGAAAAAATGGGAGAAATTACAGTTATCTTTGCTGGGAAGAATAGCAGCAGTGAAAATGAATATTTTACCTAAATTCTTATTTCTTTTCCAAATGCTATCAATACTTAAAAAAAATGTGAACCTGCTAGAATGGCAGAAGGGTGTTAATAAATTTGTATGGGCAGGGAAGAAGCCGAGAGTAAAACTAAAAATAATGCAAGGGAGGTTTGAAATTACCCAATTTAAAATTATACTATGACGCAGTAGCTTTATCTGTAATTAGTGATTGGATTAATTTAACAAATGATAGAATACTTAATATCGAGGGGCATGATTTGGTATATGGCTGGCATGCTTATTTGCTATATAACAAAAAAGTGGACAAGAATTTTAAAAAACTCTTGGATGAATTAAAAGAGGAAAAGGTAATCAAAACATGGTTCCAGTATGGACAGCTACAGGCCAGGTGGAAAACAGATCAAAAAATTGGTTTTATGCAAGTCAAGGACAATTTACTTAAACAAATAAAAGATCAAAGTTTAATGCATATAAAAAGACTATATAATTTATTAATACAGATGGACTCCGAAACAGAATTAGTTAAAGACTGTATGATGAAGTGGGCTAAAAATATTGAAGAACCAATAATGCTGGATACATGGGAAAGGATTTGGGTAAGAAACGTAAAATTTACACAAGCCCAAAACTTGAGAGAAAACTTTTACAAGATGTTTTATAGATGGCATTTAGATCCTAAAAAGTTGGCTTCTATGTATCCGAATTTACAACCTAAGTGTTGGAGATGTGACTCTAGGGACGCTACATATTTTCATATATGGTGGACCTGCAAAAAGGTTAAGGCATTTTGGATAAAAATATGGTGGATTATACAAAATGTTCTTTAAAAAAGGATAAAGTTTACCCCCCAGTTATTTTTGTTAGGTATAATTACTGATTGTACAGCTGTAGACATTAACTTGATTTTGCACTTAATAACTGCAGCTAGATTGTTGGTGGTGCAATACTGGAAGAAGGAAGATGTGCCTACTATCCAAGAATGGACATTGAAAGTCACAAATTTAGCCGAGATGGCTAAAATATCTGCATATCTTAAGGACTACTCAAACGAGAGATATAAACAAGACTGGAAAAAATGGATTGATTATACTCAAAATAAATATGGGACTAAGAAATTCCAGATAGCGTATGATTAAGATTAGGATGGATATAAATTGTTTAGTGTTAGCCTAGCAAGGAGAAGCTAAGTTCAATTTAAAAATGTTATTAATTTCTTATTATTTTTTCAAATATATTTTAAACTGTTTTTGTTAAAGATTTATACCGTGTATTGGTTCTGGGAAGTCAGGGGAGGGAAGTATATTAGGCTTGAGGAGGTGTGTTACGTTTTAAAATAATATGATTGTACATGTATATTGTTTCCTCTTATTTTCTCTTTAAAACTAAGATATGTCATGTATATTGAAATGGAAGTATAAATACCATCAACACAGAATGGAGTTTGCTCAGAAGCTGAAATACACCAAATGAATGAGAGGAAGAATGGGAAGTAGAGGAGAGAAGAAAGATAGGAAGAGAGGGATAGGAGAGAGGGCAAGGGGGGGGGAAGATGAGGAGAATAAGGAATAGTGGAAAGAGGAGAGAGGAGAAGGAGAAAGTAAGAGGAAGTAGAGTAGAAAAGGATGATGGAAGGAAGAAAGGAAGTAGGGAGGAGAGGAGACAGGCAGAAGAAAGGGGTGGATAAAGCATAAACAGGGTGTATGGAGAGCAGAAGAGCCAATAATTGGTTTTCATTTTTTTTATTTTTTATTTCTTTTTTTTCCGGGAGTTGATGGCAAGACGAACTGATGTGATTAATAATTAGTGCAATATGATATTGGCTATGTAATAGTATACATGTGATTATATGTTATGAAAATGGAAAATAAAAAAGTTTTGCTTAAAAAAAAAGAAACACAAATATGGCAACCATCTCTACTATGAATAATTCATGCATACCCAATGTCAGTTTGGGTTATGTGCATTTTAATCATTTGATTCAGCTTCCCAAATACTCAGAATTTCTAATTAGGAGGACAACTATTCCTCTTTGAAATATTGTAGTCATCAGAGTTACTCATTAAATACATGAACCTGGTATTAAAACTTTAAAAGACTCTCTTGGCAAATGGATGAAAATGCAGACAGGAATAGTAATAGGCTCCTATAATTTCTGTTTTGGGACTAATGGAAGAGATGATGAACTATTAATATTCCAGGGCACTTAGAATCAAGTTCATTCAGTTTTGTTATTTGAGACATTAAAATGTACATAAAGCTATGTACATTTATTTACAAAAGAAACAGCTTAATTCCCAATTAGAAACAAACCT